>NC_058134.1:167225758-167240815 GCF_016433145.1 Gracilinanus agilis
ACACACACACACACACACACACACACACACACACACAATTTGCCTTAGGGCTTTTCCTGGTTATACCTTTTAGGACACTGTTTTATTTTTTCCCATTCTAATTATAAATGCCCATACCTTAGGTTTCTATTTTATTTCTGGAGGAAATTTTTCCACAGCAAAACTAATATCACCTTTTGCATTATTTTTCATATTGTATATTTTATATATATATATATATATATATATATATATATGTAAATATATATACATATTTCCCTTTGAAATGTTACTGCATTATATGCTGTCACTAGCCCACAGAATTGATTTTCCCCCTTTTTCATACTACTTAGTATTGTAAATTATCATCAGTGATTAGTCACAGCATGTAACTTAATGTTTTCTTCACAATTAAGAATTAGTATTTTCATAGTAAAGATATTATTAGATGTGTCATGAATATCACATTTTCTGTAAATGGGTTTTCATAACCTCCAAAATACTTCATTATAACCATGTAAATTCAATCCAATAAGCATTTCTTAAGTTAGTACCTAATTCAATGCGTTGTTTTTATATTGAGAATAAAAAAAAGATAAATCTACAAATAGCCCTTATCTGGAGGAACTTACATCTTATTCAAGGTTCCATTATATAAATATTTACTAGATGTTTACAAAGTGACTTTATGGTAAGTTTTTGCAAAAAAAAAATAAAAGCAGTATTACCTTTTATACTCATTCCAAGGTATTAATATTTTAATTGGGGAATTGACAGGTCAATTATAAAAAGAAGGAAGGAAGAAAAGATATAGATAAGAGAGAGAGAGATAAGGGAGGGAGAGAAAAAAGTGAACAAATATAAAAGACAGAAAAAGGAAAGAACTATAAGATATATTTATTGTATGATATTTACAATACTATATATACTATAATTATATATGTAAATATTCATATAAATATAATATTTAATTGTGTGTACATATGGATACATAAATGCATTTGTGTATGTATGTATATGTATATGTAAAATTCCAATGAGAGTAGAAAAAAACTACCAGAGAGAAAAAAGATTAGAATCAATATAAATCAATCTCTTTAAAATTAATGGTAGATGGTGTATTTTATACAGAGGAGGAAGTTAGCTTCATAAATGTGACAAAATTTTAACTAGGTATTGAAACAAAGGCAGGAATGATATAGACTGAAAAGAAAGAGCTAGAAGTCAATATAAATACAATCAATGCTATGGGGATGGAGGCCTGGAGAAAAGAAGCTAGAAAGAGAAAGAGGGTTGAGAATAGTTTATAATATCATTAGATGCATTTGGAAATAGTTTTATAATGAGACTCAATGATGACATAAATTAGAAGTTAGATGGCACAGTAGATAGAGGGCTAAACTTGAAGTAAGGATAATCAGATTTAAAATCAAGCTTTAGACACTTATTAGCTATTTGACACTGAGCAAATCATCTAAACTCAGTCTACTTCAGTTTCCTTATCTGTAAAATTAGTGTAAACTTTTCAACTCTTTCCAAACATTATAATAAGGGCAAAAATAAGATAATATATGTAAAGTTCTTTGCAAAATTTAAAGTGATATTTAAATATTAGTTAATATTATTTCCATACTTTTTTGCATTGTTATTTCTCTTAGGCTCCATATGATATAATTTTTTAACAAAATAATTTTGATATACACATAGGTGATAAATTTGCAATGATATGAAGATTTGGGAAGGAAATTGTTGAATTATAGTATCAAAAGAGATTTTGAAAAGATAAAGTGAAATCCAAAATGGTGCTTAATGGTCATGAATGTATATTCCTATATTTAGAGAAAAACTATCACCTTCAGAAGTACTTGATGAAAAAAGTGTTTTAGATAACAGTTCATGTGCAAAAACGTAAGGGGAGTTTTGTGAAGTGCAAATAGAATTTCTAGGACATTTTTGCAATGCCAGCAGGTCACCTTTGCCCAGTTCCATGGCTAGTAAAAACATATATGCTGAATGTATATCTATATTCATTGCCTTATATCATACCTTCCATGGATAATACTAAATAAGTAGAAAAATCATTGCATTTAAGGACCTTAATATAAGTTGGAGAATCAAAAAAGAACATATTAAATTATTAAATGGAGAAGACTTTAAAGATAGCTGGAGTAATTACCCTTCTTTCCTTCCTTCATTGACTTGAATAATTTTCTTCCCTTATAAAACCTTATACATGTGAGCCAAATGTAATACATATATGTATATAATGTGTAGATATAGAATGCATATTTATGTATATGTATGATGTATATGTGTACACACACACTCATACATATACAGAATTTGACGCCACCTCTCACCATTGTGTATTCTTAACCTTTTTGACAGCATTTTTGCTGCCATCACAAGATATATTCCATATTCTTGTTTTATATTTTATTTAATTAGATCATAAAGTAACCAAGGGCATGGAAGCCATCCTCTGTCTTTTACATGTTCAATAGAGTCTAATATAATACTACTCATCGCTGTGTATTAAATATCTCCTGATTTTTTAAATGTACATACAGATTATGGTCCAATCTGCTGAACCATACTTGGAGTAAAAAAGAACTGTTCAGTAAGAGCTTCCTGAAGAAAGTGAGCTTTCAGTGGGAGTTGGATGGAATTTTGAAATAAATCTTTCAGAAGAAAGATGACTGCTCTAAGAGTAGGAAAAAGTCACAAGAAGAGAGATTTTAGAGCTCTGTGAACGTAGTTTTCATGTTCTTTGATGGACATCTAAGTCTTCAGAAAAGAGAGGTAAAAAGATGATCACAAATGAAAAACAATGATCCTTGACTTTCTCCATTCTCAGAAAATACTTTTTGTTTCTCTTATTAATGAAAACCTTATCAGGCTGCAAATAATTCTGTAACATTGATGGAAGTGGAAAAAACTACCACTTTTCCATTCTGAGGGACAACAAACAGAAGTTTGTTTTTAATTAATTTTAGAGATTATATATTTCAAGTTTACAAATACATCAGATATAAGCCATGCCACATTTTGGCAATAAAGATCAGGGAAGACATATGCTCATCAAAGATTTTCCCCACACTAATAGAGGAGATTCAATGTGGTGTCCATGTGGAAATCAAATCTCTCTGGGGAGATCCTTCACATGCTGCTGTTTATGGATGACTTTCAGTCTCAGAACATTACGGAATCATCTAGAAGAGTTCGGTCATTGAAAACAATAAGAAAACATAAGCCATCAAAAATTTTAAAAATAGCTTGACCTGACAATCCAACTAAGAAAAAAAATGTATGAAAATGTATTGATATATGTAGTAAGGTGGGCAATGTGGAGAGTGAATTTGCCATTAGAATTAGGTTTACAAATTAATTCAATTTTAGGGTTAGAGTTAGGGTTAGGACTAGGGTTGATTTTATCTTTAACTAGAGGCCAACAGGTAGATTAAAAAGGAATGAACTACCTTGGGTAAGAAATGTAGTAGAAACAAAACTTCCATGCTTATTGGTGTGGTAATGGGCCACTGTACTTCCAGGCAGGAGAAAATAGGGAGACCCAGTTACACATCCACAGACAAAAAAAAGTGAGTTGTGCACAAAGAATAGAACACATTGCCTTCAAAAACATAACGAATATTCTTTAATGATGGTAGAGTACTCCCAGAAGTGAATCTTCTTTTTTCCAATACTAATATTCTATCATAGTCATTATATGGTTATGAGGCATGGAGCACAATGGTCTTTAAAGATTCAAAGACAAATATATACAGAGGGCAACGAAGAGAAACATTGTGGTTACAAGTAGATAAAAACATAAAAAAATTAGAAACTCTGAAAAAGAATAAGAGCACAAAATGCTGTCAGGAAAATGTATAATAGAAAAAGAAGATATACTAATTACTTATCAAAGGTGACAGATGGCAGGTAGAAGGCCCAAGTGCCCCCTAATGGGCTAAAATTTTCAGGGGTAAAAAAAGAAAAGAATCTCTCTTAGATGAAGATTGGACCCACCGTACTGCTTTGACATGAACAAGATTCAGAAAGAGTGAGTAAGCATGGATAGATTGTAGTCTGTATGCATCATCAGAGGAAATACTCAGACAAAATTAGAAAAAAATTTACATATTTGAATATAAATACACTTCATTTTCATTAGCTTTAAGTGAAAAGTTCATTGGATTTGGCATAAAAAAATTCTCATTCTGTAGATTAGTGTTGTTAGGAGATAGAAATTATTCTGAAACTGAACATTTGTTTCTCCTAATGAAATTAAAGATTTTTTTTCAGACTTAAATATTTTATTTTTTTAGAAAAAATGTCCATAGTTACATGATTTTTGTTTTTACTTTCCCTTTTATCCCCCCCTTAACATCACACCTCCACCATATCCAACATGCATTTCCATTGATTTTAACATGTGTGATCAGTCAAGACTTATTTACATATGATTGATAGTTGCATTGGTGTGGTCATTTTGTGTCTACATCCCCAACCATGTCCAAATCAACCCATGTGTTCAAGCAGTTGTTTTCTTTTGTGTTTCCACTCCTGCAGTTCTTCCTCTATTTCCATAAATCCCTCAGAATTGTCCTGGGTCATTGTATTTTTGTTTCATTTGTATTTTGTGTTTCCACTCCTGCAGTTCTTCCTCTATTTCCATAAATCCCTCAGAATTGTCCTGGGTCATTGTATTGCTGCCAGTACATAAGTCCATTATATTTGATTTTACCATCGTGTATCAGTCTCTGTGTACAAAGTTCTTCTGCTTCCACTCCTTTCACTCTGCATCAATTCCTGGAAGTCTTTCCAGTTCACATAAAATTCCTCCAATTTATTATTCCTTTGAGCACAATACTATTCCATCATCAGCAGATACCACAATTTGTTCAGCCATTCCCCAATTGAAGGGCATACCCACTTTTTTCAGTTTTTTGCCACCACAAAAAGCATGGCTATAAATATTTTAGTACAAGTCTATTTATCTATGATCTCTTTGGGGTACAAACCAATGCAATGCTATGACTGGATTGAAGGGCAGGCAGTCTTTTATTGCTTTTTAGGCATAGTTCCAAATTGCCATCCAGAATGGTTGGATCAGTTCACAACTCCACAAGCAATGCATTAATGTCCCAATTTTGCCACATCCCCTCCAACATTCATTACTCTCCCATTCTCTCATTTTAGCCAATCTGCTAGGTGTGAGGTGGTACCCCAGAGTTGTTTTGATTTGCATTTCCCTAATTATTAGAAATTTAGAATACTTTCTCATGTGCTTATTCATAGTTTTGGTTTCTTTATCTGAAAATTGCCTATTCATGTCTCTTGCCCATTTATCAATTGGGTAATGGCTTGATTTTTTTTTAATTCATTTAGCTCCTTGTATATTTGAGTAATTAGACCTCTATCAGAGGTTTTTGTTATAAAGATTTTTCCAAGCTTGTTGTTTCCTTTATGATTTTGGTTGCATTGTTTTTGTTTGTACAAAAAGTTTTTAATTTAATATAATCAAAATTTTTATTTTACATTTTGTAATTTTTCTAACTTTTGTTTGCTTTTAGAATTTCCCTTTCCCATAGATCTGACAGGTATACTATTCTATGTTCACCTAATTTTCTTATAGTTTCTTTCTTTATATTCAAGTCATTCACCCATTCTGAATTTATCTTGGTGTAGGGTGTGAGATGTTGATCTAAACCTAATCTCTCCCATATTGTTTTCCAATTTTCCCAACAGAGGATTTTTATCCCAAAAGTTGTGTTCTTTGGGTTTATCATATACTGTCTTGCTGATATCACTTTCCCCAAGTCTATTCCACTGATCCTCCCTTCTGTCTCTTAGCCAGTAACATATCGTTTTGATGACCACTGCTTATCTGGTACTGCTAGGCCACCTTCCTTCAGGTTTTTTTCATTTTTTCCCTTCATATTATTGCTCTTTTGTTGTTCCAAATGAACTTTGTTATGGTTTCTTTATAATTTAGTAAAAAAGTTTTTTGGTAGTTTGATAGGTATGGTACTGAATTGGTAAATTAATTTGGGTAGAATTGTCATTTTTATTATGTTAGCTCATCCTAACCATGAGCAATCTATATTTTTCCAATTCTTTAGATCAAGTTTAATTGTTTGGAAAGTGTTTTATACTTGTGTTCGTGTAATTCCTGTGTTTGTTTTGGTAGATAGATTCCTAAGTATTTTATATTGTCTAGGGTGATTTTAAATGGTGTTTCTCTTTCTAACTTGCTGCTGTGATGTGTTGGAAATATATAGAAATGCTGATGATTTATGTGCATTTATTTTGTATCCTGCAACTTTGCTTAAGTTGTTGATTATTTCCACTAACATTTTATTTGATTCTTTAGGATTTTTAAAGTATACCATCATCTCATCTGCAAAGAGTGATAGCTAGGTCTCCTTGTTGGCTATTTTAATACCTTTAATTTCTTTTTCTTCTCTAATTTCTATTGCTAGAGTTTCTAGTACAATGTTAAATAATAGAGGTGATAATGGGCATCCTTGTTTCACTCCTGATCTTATTGGTTTTAATTTATCCCCATTGCATATCATGCTTGTAGATGGTTTTAGATATATACTGTTTATTATTTTTAGGAAAGCTCCTTCTATTCCTATACAGTCTAGTGTTTTCAATATGAATGGATGTTGTATATTGTCAAAGGCTTTTTCAGCATCTATTGAGATAATCATGTGGTTTTTGTTGGTTTGTTTGTTCATATGGTCAATTATGTGAATGGTTTTCCTGATGTTGAACCATCCTTGCATTCCTGGTATAAATCCCACCTAATCATAATGAATAACCTTCGTGATCACTTGCTGGAGTCTTTTTGCTAGTATTCTATTTAAGATTTTTGCATCTATGTTCATTAAGGAGATTGGTCTGTAGTTTTCTTTCTCTGTTTTTGATCTACCTGGCTTTGGAATCAGTACAATAATTGTATCATAAAAGGAGTTTGGTAGAACTCCTTCTTTGTTTATTATGTCAAATAGTTTGTATAGCATTGGAATGAGTTGACCATTGAAGGTTTGATGGAATTCACTTGTGAATCCATCTGGTCCTGGGGATTTTTTCCTCATGACTTCTTTGATGGCTTGTTCAATTCCTTTTTCTGATATGGATTATTTAAGTATTCTATTTTTTCTGCTGTTAATCTAGTCAATTTATATTTCTGTAAATATTCATCCCTATCACCTCGATTGCTATATTTACTGCCATATAATTGGGCAAAATTGTTTTTAATGATTGCCTTGATTTCCTCTTCAAAAATGTGATGTCTCCCTTCTCATCTTTGATACTGATGATTTGGTTTTCTTCTTTCCATTTTTTAATTAGATTGACCAGTCCTTTGTCAATTTTTTTTCAAAGTAGCATCTTCTAGTCTTGTTTATTAATTCAATAGTTCTTTTACTTTCAATTTTATTGATTTATCTAAATCTGAAAGAGGAATATTTAGATCTCCCACTAGTATGATTTTACTATCTATTTCCTTTTTGAGATCTGACAGTTTCTCCTTTATAAATTTTTATGCTGTACCATTTGGTGCATACATGTTAAATGTTCATAACTCTAAGTCACCAGTCCTGGAATTTGATTTTTGCCTATAAAATAACCTCCCTTGTAACCTCTCTAGATAAATTTTAAGTGGAAATCTACATATCAACAAATGAGTTCTACTTTTTGTTCTTTGATTTTTGACTCAATAAAAACATTTCAGTGGATTTTTAAATTATATATTTGACATAGAGCACTAATTATGAAGAGGTAAAGATTATTTTCAATGTCCTAGACATTCTAGTCCTGTATTACCCTTATCTCCTCTTCTTTAATTAGATTTTAATATAATCTCCTCATGCTACAAAACCCTTGCTTAGGCTCTCAGGATCATAATACTTCATCCAGGCCCAAAAGCTATGTTTAAAAAGGAAGTAAAACTCATTTCTTGTAAACATTCAATGACTAATATCAGTTTAAAGTGCTACTAGAATGGGTGGGGGGAGTGCGGGGGGTGAAGGGGAAAGTAGGAGCATGAATCATGTAACTATGTTAAAAATGAATATTAATAAATGTTTAAATTAAAAAAAATAAAGTACTACTAGATGAATTTTAATTTTAATATTAAAATTCCTGAAACTAAAGGTCTGATGTTCTAAAAATTGAATTGCAAGTATCAATAAAGACATGATGGAGACTTGTTGGGGAGGAAATTCAAGGAAAATTTCTAAAACCTTTTCTCTATAAGATTCTTCTATCTGAACTCCAGAATGGGTATTAAGAGTAATCAAAGGAAAAACCTTGGGTAAGCATATATCTTCTGGGTTTTTTTAAATTATTATTTCTTTTATTTTTCCTTTTGTAAATTCTGTCATAGTTTTACCTTGGTTTTGCCATATTCATTGGAGATATTTCATTAAAAAAGAACCTTTAAAGTGGCATTTTGTTCCTAAGAATCAATATTTTAGTAGCCATTGAAAATGAGTACACAATGATCTTGTATTCTCTACACCTTTCATTCAATATTGTGACTATGAAGAAAATGTTTATTTGATAATATTTTCCCAAAGATTTTGTAGAAGTAAAAAATCAGATATATTAGCAAGACATTCATATTTTTCAGCTGTCTTTTCAGTATGAATAACAATTATAATTACTTTTTAAAATAATTTGTGTCCTTTTGCAGATATCATGAGAATCAATGCTACCATACCCTAGAAATTACTTTACTTCTAACATGGATTATCTTTGTGTATACATGATAGTCTACACTCTCATCATTGTTTTCTTTATTTCAATTTCTATTTCCTTATGTAGCACATTACAAATTAAGTAATTAAAGCCCAAATATCATGGTTCCACTATCATTGATGAAGAAAATAGTCATGTGAATGTGGACAGATCTCATCCATTAAAATTTTTTTCATCAAATTCTTTCTAGTTACATGAGTAAAGCATCTTGTTTTTCCCACAATTTCCGAGCTAATTTATGAGGTGATATATATTTTCCACTATTCTCCATAAAACAGATTTGACTAGGGCAATTTCTAGACTTCTGCACATATTGTTATAGTGATGGATTTATGGGAAATATTATATTATTTGCGAAATGGCAATAGTCTGTATCAATGTATTTTATCCATCTCCAAAAAGATTGATTCTGTGGATAAGGTTGGAAATATTATCACATGCCACATCTTCTCACTTTACTTTCATTTTAATTTGATATGGTTTTATAGATTCAGGAAATTTTTTAGTTGGATGGTGCCTAGAAAAATATACATAAAAAAATAAATCTCCTGTACAACATATCTGACAATCACTTATTCAGTTTGAGAACCTTAGGGCAAATGAATGCCTCTTAAATGTTTTTTTCACTGTGATTAAATTGTATTATTTTTTTAACTATTTGCATAAAAACATGTATTTTTATACCACATGTTGTTCGATTATATAAGTGTTTTCCAGTTACATCAAATAGTTTTTAGAGCTTATGAAATAAAA
The DNA here is from genome assembly GCF_016433145.1 of Gracilinanus agilis. Taxonomy (NCBI): domain Eukaryota; kingdom Metazoa; phylum Chordata; class Mammalia; order Didelphimorphia; family Didelphidae; genus Gracilinanus; species Gracilinanus agilis. The sequence continues at coordinate 167,235,260 of NC_058134.1, forward strand.
TCATTTCTCAGTTTTACTTTTCAAAAAGATAAAACTGTTATCAGAGAAGCTATTTCTGCTTTAGGATAGCTCTAATTCCTATGACAGTTTGTGTGTGTGTGTGTGTGTGTGTGTGCATGTGTGTGTGTGTGTGTGTGTGTGTGCTTGTGCATATGTGTGTTTCCTTCTACATTAACCCCAAATTTGTATCTTAGTAATTTCAAAGTCTTGGACTTGCCAGCGCTTTAACTTGTTCTTCGTTCTGAACCAAAAGAAATTTCACACTCCACTGAGTCAGGGAGGCAAGTATAACCACATATTTACCCTAAGATATTGATGATCCAATTATAAAAGCTTATTTATAAACTGTTTTTCACATGAATAGCTATTTACTTGCTGCCTTTTAACATATAATCAATTTCATTTATTTGAAATGTATTTCCCTTATATACACCATGCATATGCAGATATTCCTAATTTTACTTTTGAAAAGAAATTTTTCTATATAGGTTTGAGATGTTGGAAAGTCTTTTTCAAACTCTTTTATTACTCACAGTTAACTTATATTTTAAAATATTCTTGCCTATGTTCAGGGATGCATTGAAGTCAGGAAATATGAAAATATATGTGAATAAAAGTTGAATGAACTTTTCAAGTGATTTTTATAATTTCTCTTTCTTATTTATTGCAACAGATAATGGTGCATAAGTTACAGTTATTATATCCTAATATTTAAAAATATTCAAAAGCATTGAAACTGTGCCATTTGAAATTATTGTAAGCCCTGGAAGACTACATCTCCTAGGACTCTCTCTGCTACAACTTCCCCTGAAAGCTGCCACTTCCTTTGGGGGAGGTGTCAGGGAAAGTATAAAAGAGAAACTTTGGTGCCTTTTCGGGCTCTGACCTGGGAGGCAGGCTAGCTCTCTCCACCTTGGAAGCAGTGCTCTCTACCCTGAGACCCTGATCTCTCTCTTGGCGCCTTTTCCCCTTTCTTCCTACCTCCTACTTTTCCCTGGACCTTTCCCTTTCTAATTAAAATAAAACCTAGTTATTCAAACCCTACAGTTGCTCTCTGATCATTTTATTAGGGGCTCTGATCAATTTCCCCACTGGGCCTGGGGACCACTACCTCTTCCTTTCCCTTCCTCTCTCCTTTCTCCTACCATCCTATCTCCATCCCTTCATTTCAACACACAAAACAAAAGATCTCCAAATATATGATGTTACTTTCAAAATATTCCCACTTCTCTATATTTTCTTACATTATATTTGTTTTTTTAAATTTTCTATCCTTTTTTATTGCATTACTGTTGGAAGCAAATTTCTCTCTCTCCAGTGTCTCTTTTTCTAATGACATCTTTCAGTGACCTGGAGGTCAAGTACCACTGAGTAAATTCAGGTATAGACAAGCCCCTGAACAGGAAATAAAAGAACCAAGGAACCAATGAAACAGGAAACTGATTCCATAGGCACTGCCACATTGGGTAGCCAGGCAAATTAAAGAACTATTATTGGTTCCTGAGGTGTGACATTTGAGAGTTTGTTGGTGGAAAAAAGGGCTGAACAAATTGTGGTATCTGATGGGGATAGAATACTATTATACTGAAAGGAATAAAGAAGCAGAGGAATTCCATGTGAACTGTATCAACCTCCAGGAATTGATGCAGAGTGAAAGGTGCAGAACCAGGAGAACATTATACACAGAGACTGATACACTGTGGGACAATCAAACATAATGAACTTTTCTACTAGCAGCAATTAAATGATCCAGGGCAATTCTGAGGGACTTAAGGGGAAGAACATTATCCACACCCAGAGAAATAATTTTTGGGATAGAAATGCAGAAGAAAAACATGTGATTGATCAAATGGTTTGATGGGGGTATGATTGTGGATGTTGACTTTAAATGATTACTGAAAATGATAATAATATGGAAATTGGTCTTGAACAATGAGGCATGTAAAACCCAGTGGAATTGCTCATCAGCTTCAGGAGGGGGAAGGGAGGAGGAAAAGAACATGAATCATGTAACCATGGAAAAATATTCTAAATTAATTAAGTAAATTTTAAAATTAAATAAAATAACAACAACAAATCTGTACCCCAACTGAGTTTTACTGTCTCTGAGCCCTTTATAACAAGAGTAAAGTTTAAGCATTTCCCATCACCACCCTTGTCCTACCCTCTCTAAAATGATTTTTCATGACTCTTTATGTTTTATAATTTACCCCATTATATCTCTTGCTTCCCCTTTCTCTAGATGAAACCTTCTCTGCTCTTGACTAATTTTTATATATCATTCATATGCATACATATCATATCATGAATATATATTTATCATTCCATATCTTCATATTTACATATATATCATATCATCATAGTCAGCTTAATTCTCCACCCTCTTTCTGAGTAAATTCCTTCTTTCTTCTCTACTACTAAAAGTAGTTTTTGAGAATTATAGAAATCCTCTTTCCTTGTAGACATATAAACATTTTGACTTTAATGAGTTCTTTAAATTTTCTCTTTCTTATTTATCGTTTTGGGCTTTTCTTGTGTCTCATGTTTGGACTTCAATTTTTTGTTTGGTCTAGCTTATTCCTCAGGAAAAAGTTAGAAAACTTTTTATCATATTGAATGTCCATTTTTCCCCTGAAATAATATACTCAGTTTTGCTGGATAGGTGACTCTGGATTATAAACCCAAATCTTTTGCTTTCCTGAATATCATATACTGTGCCTCTTGATTCTTTAATGTAGAATCTCTTGGGTCCTTTGTGATCCTGAGTGTAGCTCCCTGGTATTTGAATGGTTTCTTTTTGGCTAATTGAAGAATTTTTTCCTCAGCTTGGTGGCTCTTGAATGTAGCTATTATATTTGTGGAAGTGGTCACTTAAGGATTTTATTCTGGAGATAATCTATGAATTCTTTTATTTTCAATTTTATTTTCTTGTTCAATGACCACCAAGTAGTTATCTTTGATAATTTCTTGTAATATGATATTCAGGTTATTTTTTCTTGATCATGGCTTTCAGGTAGTCCAATGATTCTCAAATTATCTCTCCTAGATATATTTTCTTGGCCAGTTGTTTTTTCAATAAGATATTTAATGTTCTCAATATTTCATTCCTTTAGTTTTGCTTTATTGTTTCTTGATTTCTCACTAAATAGTTAGTTTAAAGATGGCCAGTTCAGATTTTTAAGATATGATTTTCCTCTAAAAGTTTTTGGTTCTCCTTTTTCAATTGGCCTCTTTCTTCTTGTATCAATTTCTTTTCTCCTTGCATCACTTTCATTTTCTTTCCCATTTTTCCTTTGCCTTTATTAATTGGCTTTAGAAATCCTTTTTGAGTTCTTCTAGAATCTGTGTCCAATTCATATTTTTCTTTGGGACTTTGGGTGTGTTTCCTTTTTTTCACTGTCCACTTCTGTATCTGTACCTTGCTCTTTGTCTCCACAAAAATTCTTTGGAGTGAGGTGCTTTTTTGTTTGCTCATTTTTTCCATCTAATTATAGATAGGCTGGGAGGGGTGTAGGGATATGATGTGATGGTGTGAGGGCTAAGAGCTCTTAGAGCCCTCTCCCCCAACTGATTCAATTGACCCTTATTATGTCAATAGCTTCAAGACTTGCCTCAGGCTTAGGTGTTAGCTTTTGCTCTAACTCTGATCTTGATCAGGTCAGAGATTGATCAAATTCTATCCTCACATTTAGTATCAAGTTTTTAGTCTCACTGTATGCTTGATCCAATCAGGCATACCCTTAATAGACCTATCTTCCAGCTCTGCCCTGAGCTTCAGGCAAAAATATCAGTACTTAGTACTTAGTATTATCATCCACACCAAAGTGTGAATTAAGTCCTTGTCCCAAGTCCTGACTAGAATTCCATGGGCTGGGGCTCCAGACTTCTCCACAAGTTTGAACTTTCAAGGGGTAGGGGTTGACTTGTACTTTTATTTGCTCTGGCAGGGTCTCAGGGTGTGGATGTTGGTTTGGGCATAGGTTGGGAGGTGGGGGGATGTAGCTTGCTCTTGGCTTGCTATTCTCTCCTTGCTACAGCTTCTTCTTGGGTCTACTTTCCTCTCACCCCAATGTCCCAGATGTTCATTGCCTACCTTTTATTTTTTTCTTTTCTTGAAAGTTGTTTCATTCTGTTTCCTGCTTGGTTCCTTCACTCTTGTACTCCTTTTATGATGATATTTTAATCATTGGTTAGAGAAGATTCTCATGATGGCAAAGAGCTGCTGAGGATTACTCCACCACATTGGCCCCACCCTCAAGTCCAGAATAAGATTTTAAGATGCTTGTTAAAAATCATGATTGTTAAGGAAACCAATTATATTAGAGATTTTTTTATTTTTCCATATAAATCACATAAAATCTTTGTGCAGATCTTTGGGGTACCCTGGACCCAAGATCAGAGACTCTAAATTCAAGTGTTTTGGAAACTTTTGGTAACATGAACATATATTTTACTTGATTTCAACATTGGTCTTATTAACCGTTCTTTTACCTTGGGCATGTTGTATATTGCCTGGTGTTATGTGGAGATGGAAAGCATGGAATCCCTGCAAAGATACAGGGACAGCCTCACCCAGAATTCCAGGGGACCCCCCTGGAGAACTTTGGGTGAGGAGGCAGTTGAGAGGACTTGGCAGTTGTTTGGTGGAGGTTGAAGTGAGCAGACACTCTGCTTACTACTCCAGACTTGGGGATCACTTGAGTGGCCATTGTGGCATAAGCCATTGTGGTTTCTACACAAGGGTTAGCCTGTTTAATAAGGTTGATCTTTATCAACTTCAACACAACAAATATTTAGTGATTAGAGAGTAAAAATATTCATAATAGCAAGAGAGCCAGTTTTAGTTAAGTGCCTTCAACCCCTCTTGTGGGGAGGAAGGGCAGCTTCAACCTAATAGTTCAGGGTCACCTTTCCTTATCCAAAACCCTTCATTAACTCCTTTAGTTTTCCTTTTTACTTCATAATATAATCTTCACCTTCAAATCTGTGCCTGGAAATTATTTGGGGGAATACTCACAACTCAAAGCTGTTCATCTAGTTTGAATCCTGTCTGCTGCCAGTTTTAAGAAGTTAATTTGTCTCTGCCTTCATCAGTTAGATAGCTAGCTTCTACTTATTCCTCTATCAGACCTGTGAGGAATATAAATTAAAGAAAGGTAACATCACTGAGGTTCAACCATAACAGAAACTTACCAGAAGAATCTTATCCAGTCTCCATCTTCCAACTGAAAACAGCTACTGTTTAGGGGGGAGGGATTTGAGATCCAGGAGTGTCAAACCCCCTCCTTTTCTCACTGAGGCCTGTCAATCTGTGGCTCTTGACTTGAAGGTCTATTGGCCCAGACACATTTATCTGCTTCTCCAAATTATCTGTTATTATCATCATAACACTGGGCATCATTTCCCTCACCCTGTGAAATGAGGTTATCAGATTCCAATAAATTTACTGTGCTTTCAAGCTTAAAAATGGTTCACACCTTCATAATTCTGAGAAAGAAAAGGGAGAGAGAGAGAGAGAGAGAGAGAGAGAGAGAGAGAGAGAGAGAGAGAGAGAGA
>NC_058134.1:167240884-167260599 GCF_016433145.1 Gracilinanus agilis
AAAGAAAGAAAGAAAGAAAGAAAGAAAGAAAGAAAGAAAGAAAAAGAAAGAGAGAGAGAGAGGGAGGGAGGGAGGAGGGAGGAAGGAAGGAAGGAAGGAAGGAAGGAAGAAAGGGAGGAAGGGAGGAAGGAAAAAAGAAGGAAGAAAGGAAGAAAGAAAGGAAAAAAGGAAGGAAGGGAGAAGGAAGGAAGAAAAAAGGAAGGAAGGAAGAGAAAAACAATTCCAACATCTATTTAATGTTGAATGAAAAATGCATGGTTGCCTTTATTTAACCTTGCATATTAATTCTTTGTCATCTGGAGCATGCTTTCTTTAGATAGTTATGCTTTTTGATCTTACAAAAAAAGAACAAAAACTCAAATAAATTAAAGCCCTATTTAAATAATTTCTGCTAAATAAAAAAAATCAATTTTTTCCAGGTAGGAGTAGAATTTGCTTATGTTTCATTTCAGAAACAACTACACTCATATGTATCTCTCTTTCCTCATTCAGCTGCTTTCACAACTTGAAAAACCCTAAACTATAGGTACTCTGTGAAAAATGAATTTGTTTCTAGAAATATTGTTTTTTTTTGTTTCTTCTGAAACCCATTATATATAATTATATGCCTGTTCAACTGAGAATGTAATGGAAATAAATGATTCTATAAAATTTTATCAAATCCAAATTAAGAAAAAGAATTAGAAATATAAAATAACCTAATCCCATGGGGTGGGGGTAATTGAGAATAGTACAATTATGATTTGGAATCATCAGTTCCAGATCTCTATTTACAATCTATATGCTGTCCTTGAGCAAGTTATCTAAATTCTCATAGCTTCAGTTTCTTTATTTGTAGTAACATAAGATAAAATCATGTTTCACAGTAGCTGTGTTTCTGTGATCCTTTTAATCTTATGTTTATACTATTTTGAATGGCTACTCTTTATCCAAAAATTGTGCTGATTATAATAAGACATTGAAGCACATATAGATAAAATAGGATAACCTTAAGGTATATGTTTTTAAAAGATACAAGTAAGAAATTATTTTAGTTTAGGAGTTATAAAAATGTAGGAAGAAAGAGTGCATAGTATCCTTTTACTTATAAATCTTGATTTTTCTGGATTTTGATCCACAGATCTCAGTTCAAGAAATCATCTGAGATTGTAACAAGTGACATCCCATGAAATGATACTGAACATGCTTCAGCACTCTGATCTGAGACCCCTTTTTTCCTTTTCTTTTTTTTTTATCCCTTATCTTCTGTCTCGGATCCAATAGGCTCCAAGGCAGAAGAGGGTAAGGGCTTGGCAATGGGGGTTAAGTGACTTGCCCACAGTCACACAGATGTGAAGTGTCTGAGGCCAAATTTGAACCTAGGACCTCCCATCTCTAGGCCTGGTTCTCAATCCACTGAGACACCCACCTGCCTCCTGTGACTCCTTTCAGTAAGTTCAATAAGTGATTCAATAAACGATAAATAACCTCATCTTTCTCTTCAAAACAAACCTCTCAGTCTGGAATTTATTTTTAAAAGTGATCTTAAAATTAAAGTGACTTTCTGATAGGATTTTAGATCTAAAACTAGAAAGGGGCCTGAGAGAACATTTGGTTCAACTCCCTCGTTTTCCAGTTGTGAGAAAATAAACCCAACAAGCTTAAATGACTTCTCCAAAGACCTAAAAGTAATAAACAGGAAAGGTGGAATTTGAATTTAGGTCTTCTGATAACAAAAGAAGTACTCACTTTACTAAATAACTGAAATGCACACATACCTATATACTCTTGGCAAAAATGTGATTAATACAACTATTCTGAGAAGCAATTTGGAATTATATATATTTCAAAAGAAAACAAAATGTTTATATCCTCTAAGTTGGAGAAGGAGTTTTTAGGTATATACCCCACAGCAGGTAAAGATAGAAAGGCTCTGCATATAGCAAGATAGTCATAACAGCATCTTATTTACTAGTAATAGAAAAAAAGGTTAAATCTGTCAGAGAATGATTTTTTTAAAATGTGACACATGATTGCAATAGAATAGTACTGCAGTGTGAAAGGTGACAAATGTGAAGAATTCAGAGGAACATAGGAAAATATATGAAATGCTAAAGAGTATAGAAAGCAGAACGTCTTAAGCAGTCTATAATATGGATGGGCAAACTATGGTCCATGGGTAAAATGCAGGCCCTCTGAAATGTTCTATCTGGCTGCATGACATTAGACCTAATCTGAAGAATACAATGAATAGGATACAATACAATTAAACTTAGAAATAGTTGCCTTAGAAACAGACTGACCTAGGAGCATTTCCTTTCCCTTAGCCCCCTATTTAAAATTTTGCCCATCACTGGTCTATACAATGCCTTTGTAAGGAAAGGGAAAGGAAAGGAAAGGAAAAAGAAGGAAAGAAAGGAAAAACAAGGAAAGGAAAGAAAGGGAAGTCAAAAAGTAAGGGAAAGAGAAAGCAAAATGAAATGAGAAAGGGAAGAAAGACTAATTATATCACTATCATAACCAAGCTTAGCCTTGGAGAAGAGATGACAAGATGTTTCCCTCCCTTTTGTTTCTTTTTCATCATTGATAGATCATGAGTGTGGAGTAATGAATATGTTTCCTGATAGTAATGGTATATTACAGATACATTTAACATAAGATATGCATTTATAAAACATTAGATTTTATATTTTAAGTCTATAATACATATACAATATTCTATGTATATACAATTCCCTAAAACAAGTATAATAAACATATAGGATAAATCATTTATATTTATATGCATGTCATATATATTCTAAATATTGATGCATATATGTAAATGGAATTCATAGTATATTATGATTAAAAGACTTAGTTAATCTTCCACCACTGACCCTGTGAAATAAAGGAATAAAATCCCAGAAATAAAGTACTGTCTCTCCACAGGAAAATGGAACAATAGGAATGGCTATTTTGGGGAGGAATTTTTTGTTCATTTTCATTCACAGTGTGTACTCTCCAATTTTGTTCCAATTTTTCTGGTTTCTCATATCAGAAAACTAGGAAATAAAAAAGTCAAGAAATGATTGCATCAACCTTGTACCAGAAATATCTCTCTAGTAAACACTGTATACATCTTTGTATCAAATTTGCCCCTGTACTGGCCTTTTCCTGCCAATGATTTGGAAATAAAATACAGCGTAATATCTTCATAATATTTTTACAGGCACCCAAGGCTTTTGTACTTTTAATGCTGGGTAACACTGTGAGAGAATAATATAATTTTATGGATCTTCAGCTAGTATTTTTAAAATGTAGAAATTTTATACTCTGGAAAATATTATGGTTTGGGGTATTAATAACAAACTAATACTAGATTCATGGCTAGCCATGAAATTTCAGCAGTTTTTATACTTTCTTCTTAATAGAAGTTGAAGTTTTTCACATGTCTCCTGAGACTAGGCTCCATGCTATACCAAACAATAATTTTCAAATGATGATTATCCAAACTAGACAATTTCATAACTCTTTTGGGGGATAAGACACTCTCTTTAACTTAGTAAGAGAACAAAGGCTATTAGCTACTTAAACTTTCTTTTTTCATTATTAAGTGCTTAGGTTCTTTGCTTTTTTTATTGGTTTTGTTTTTGTTTTTCCACAGTGAGGAATGGAATTATTGAATGTATTTGATATAAAGTATCAAGTAATTTTTAAAAATCTACATTAGTCTCTTCACTTTACAGATAAGAATATTTACTTAAAAAGGAGTCAAATGATTAATACAAGGTTTCATAACTGCATCATTCAATAAATATTTATCACTGTTTGACAGGCATTGTTCTAAAACTACAAATTCAAAAAGAAAGACATGCCCTGCTCTTAAGAAGTTTGTAGAAACAAAGAGAGTTCCAGGTTAAGATGGCTACAGAGTAGAAGGAGGGTGATACCTGAAAAGGACACAAAGACCAATCCAGATGAACAAAGGGACTCCACAATAGGTCACAGAATTGAAGGTACATGGGATTTGGGCATTTAAATACTATAAAGGGGTGAAATAGCTCTCACTAAAACGGGAGCTAATCAACACCCTCCACACACCTACAGTCCCAGAGCCAGCTCACAAGAGTTAGAGCAACCATAGGGCATTCACTAAGTTCTTGACAGCTAACTGGGATCAACAAGGGCTTGCTCCTGAGAGCAGCAAGACTTAAGATGCCAATAGGCTAAAGAATGTGGACTTTGAGCACAGACCTTGAGTGGGGCCTTGGGCTTGGACCTAAAGCAGATGGGTGACAGACTGTGGAATTACTTGGCTGAGATTTGTAAAAATAGACTAGGGCACAGGAGCAAGCAAGAGGACCACTAGGAGCCTTGACCCTAAGAAGAGCTAGACTTGAGATGCCAGGAGCCTAGAGAGGACAGACCTTGGGCATGAGGATAAAGCTGAGAGGGGTGGCAATGGGCTGTGACTCAGGCAAAAGTTGCTCCACAGCTCTATACACAGAGAGCCTGCCCATGTCACTCAGAATTCTAACTGAGAAAGAAAAACCAGCATAATAATGGCAAGCAATGCCCAAGCACTAAACAAGAGAAAGAACAAGAGGAAAGCAATAACAAAAGATAACTTTTACACAGTAAAAATCCAGACAACCAAGCAGACAATAGAGGAAGACAAACAAGGAAACACATCCAAACCTTCCGGCAAAAATGAAAATTAGTCACAAGCTCTTGAAGAGTTCAAATCTAAGATCATGAGAAGAAATCTGGCAAGAAAAGTGGGAAATAGCTAAAAAAGACATTAACAGTTTAAAATACAGAAACTCCCAATTGAAGAAAGAGGCCCCCAAATCAAGCAAAATAATAAACAAATTGGAAACCCAAATTAAACAGCAGCAAACCATGAAAACCAAGATAGATTAAATCAAAAAGGAAAATCAAAAGATTATAGCAGAAATCCAATCTCTAAAGACCAGAGTTGGGGAAGTAGAAGCCAATTTTGTTACAAAACTGAAAGAACTAATAAATCAAAGTTAAATGAATGACAAAATAGAAGGAAGCATGAAATATCTCACTAAGAGAATTGCAGATAAAGCAAAAAGGTGTAGAAAAGACAATTTGGGAATCTTTGGCTTTCCTGAAAAATCAGAAATTAATAGAAATGTGGACACCATACTACAAGAAATTATCCAAGACAACTGCCCTGACTTTTTGCAACAAGAGGGCAAAATAGACATTGAAAGGATCCATAGACCATCCTCTACACTAAACCCTCAAAAGTCAATCTCCAGGAATATAATAGCCAAATTCAAGAGTTCCAAGTAAAGGAAAAAATATTACAAGAAGCCAGAAAAAGAAAATTCAGATAGCAAAGAACACCAATCAGGATTACAAAGGATCTGGCAGCCTCCATGCTAAAAGAATGTAAGACTGAGAATATGATATTCAGAAAGGCAAGAGATTTGGGTCTACAACCAAGGATCACTTACCTATCATAACTGATTACATACTTCTAGGGGACAATATGAGCATTCAACAAGATAGAAGATTTACAAGTATTTGTAAAGAAGAGACCAGAACTAAATGGAAATTTTGATATCCAACCACAAAAATCAAGAGAAATATGAAAAGGTAAATGAGAAAGAGAGGGTAAAGAAAGAAAACTCATATTTTTAAATTTGCTTCTTTAAGGGCTTCAATAAGATCAAATTATTTGTATTCCTTTATGGAGAAATATTATGTGGAGTTCTCAAAAATTATATTCCCTATTATAGTAATTAGAAGAATTATTCATAGGGAGAGGTTGGATTACTAAATGATCTAAGAGGATACAGGAGAAAAAGGTGGGGGACAGAAGGTGGCACCAAGAGAAACTTGAAGGAATAAAAAAAATAGGATAATCTATATCACACAAAGAGGGCATGGGAAGGGGAGAGGATGAATACTATAATAAGAAGGAGAATAAGAGAGTGTTAATAGGAAATGCTTAAACCTTACTCTCAGTAGAATTAATCTTGAAAGGGAAGAGTAGCTATATCAATTGGGAGATCTAATTCTCTCTTAACTTACAGAGAAAGTCATACGGCATAAACCAAGGGAGGGCAGTGGGGTAGGGAGTTAAAAAAGGGAGGGAAAGAGAGTTGGGAGGGAATTCATTAGACCTTAACAAATAATAAGAGGGGAACAAAAAAGGAGGGGGTGTAAAGGGAAGTAAAATAAGAGAGGAAATATGTGAGACTGATTTTAAACAAACCACTGGTTTAAAAGGAAATAGCATAAGAACAAGGAGAAGAACTAGGAGAGCATATCAAAATGTTGGGGCATACATACCTGTAATTATAACTCTGAATGTGAATGGGATGAACTCATCCATAAAACAGAAGCAAATAACAGAGTGGATTAGAAACCAAAAATCCTACCATATGCTGTCTACAAGGAACACACATGAGGCAGGTAGACATACACAGAGTAAAAATAAAAGGCTGGAGAAAAATCTATTGGGCTTCAACTGAGAAAAAGAAGGCAGGAGTAGCAAACATGATTTCTGACAAAGCCAAAGTAAAAACAGATATGATTAAAAGAGATAGGGAAAGTAATTACATTCTGATAAAAAGCAGTAGAGACAATGAGGAAATAAAAGTACTCAACATGTATGTACCAAATGGTATTGCATCCAACTTTCTAAATGAGAAACTGGCAATGCTCAAGGAGGAAATAGATAGTAAAACTATACTAGTGGGACACCTAGATAAATCAAACCAAAAAAATAAATAAGAAAGAGATAGGAGAGGTGAATGAAATCCCAGAAAAATTAGAGTTAATAGATATATGGAGAAAAATAAATAGGAACAAAAAAATACACCTTCTTTTCAGCACAACTTGGAAGATTTATAAAGAATGACAATGTACTAGGGCATAGAAACATGGCAATCAAATTCAAAAGAGCAGAAATAATAAATGTAACTTTCTCAGATCATAATGCAATAAAAATAATAATTAGTAAGGGCACATAGACAAGAAAATAAAAAATTAATTGGAAAATAAATAATATGATTATCCAAAATCAGTTAGCTAAAGAAAAAATCATAAAAACAATTAATAATTTCATAGAAGAGAATGACAGTGATGAAACATTCAACCAAAATCTGTGGGATGCAGCTAAAACAGTATTCAGGGGGAAATTTATATCCTTGAGTGCATATATTAACAAATCATGGAGGGCAAAGATCAATGAAATGGGCCTGCAAATAAAAAAACTAGAAAGGGAACAAATTAAAAATCCCCAGTTAAAAACTAAATTGGAGATTATAAAAAATTAAAAGAGAAATTAATAAAATGTTAAGTAAAAGAACTATTGCATTAATAAATAAGACTAGAATCTGGTACTTTAAAAAACAAATAAAATTGACAAAGTACTGGTCAATCTAATTTAAAAAACGGAAAGCAGAAAAACAAATCATCAGTATCAAAGATGAAAAGGGAGACCTCACCTCTAAGGAAGAGGAAATTAAGGCAATCATTAAAAACTATTTTGTGCAATTATATGGCAATATGTATAGCAATCTAGGTGATATGGATGAATATTTACAAAAATATAAATTGACTAGATTAAAAGCAGAAGAAATAGAATACTTAAATAATCCATATCAGAAAAAAGAAATTGAACAAGCCATCAAAGAAGTCACGAAGAAAAAATCCCCAGGACCAGATGGATTCACAAGTGAATTCCATCAAACCTTCAAAGAACAACTCATTCCAATGCTATACAAACTATTTGACATAATAAGCAAAGAAGGAGTTCTACCAAACTCCTTTCATGACACAAATATGGTACTGATCCCAAAGCCATCAAAAGCAGAGAAAGAAAACTACAGACCAATCTCCTTAATGAACATAGATGCAAAAATATTAAACAGAATAGTAGCAAAAAGACTCCAGCAAGTGATCATGAGGGTGACTTTATGATCAGGTGACATTTATACCAGGAATACAAGGATGGTTCAACATCAGGAAAACTAATCACATAATTGACCATAACAACAAAAAAATAACAAAAACCACATGATTATCTCAGAAGATGCTGAAAAAGCCTTTGACAAAATACAATACACATTCCTACTGAAAACACTGGAAAGTATAGGAACAGAAGGGACTTTCCTAAAAAATAATAAACAGTATATATCTTAAACCATCAACAAGCATCATATGCAATGGGGATAAATTAGAAGCCTTCCCAAAAAGATCAGGAGTGAAATAAGAATGCCCATTATCACTTCTATTATTTAACATTGTACTAGAAACACTAGCAGTAGCAATTAGAGAAGAAAAAGAAATTGAAGGCATTAAAATAGGCATTGAGGAGACCAAGCTATCACTCTTTGCAGATGATATGATGGTCTTCTTAAAAAATCCTAGAGAATCAACTAAAAAGTTAGTGGAAATAATCAACAACTTAAGCAAAGTTGCAGGACACAAAATAAATGCACACAGATCATTAGCTTTTCTACATATTTCCAAAGCACTGCAGCAGCAAGAGTTAGAGAGAGAAATTACATTTAAAATCACCCTAGACAATATAAAATAATTAGGAATCTATCTACCAAAACAAAGACAGGAATTATGCAAACACAACTATGAAAACCTTTCCACACAGTTAATACTAGATCTAAACAACTGGAAAAACATTGATTTCTCATGGGTAGAATGAGTTAACATAATAAAAATGACCATCCTACCCAAATTAATTTACTTATTTAGTGCTATACCTATCAACCTACACAAACCTTTTTTTGCTGAATTAGAAAAAAACTATAACAAAGTTTATTTGGAAGTACAAAAGACCAAGAATATCAAGGGATATAATGAAAAAAAAATATGAAGGAAGGTGGCCTAGCAGTACCAGATCTTAACTGTACTATAAAGCAGTAGTCATCAAAGCAATATAGTACTGGCGAAGAGACAGAAGGGAGGATTAATGGCATAGACTTGGGGTAAGTGACCTCAGAAAGAAAGTATATGATAAATACAAAGAGCCCTGTTTTGGGGACAACAACCCTTTATTTCACAAAAACTGCTGGGAATGTTGGCAAACAATATGGGAGAGATTTGGTCTAGATCAACATCTCAAACTCTATACCAAGATAAATTCAGAATGGATGAATTACTTGAATATAAAGAAGGAAACTAGAAGTAAATTTAGGTGAGCACAAAATAGCATACTTATCAGATCTCTGGGAAAGGAAATATTTTAAAACCAAGAAAATGTTAGAAAAAATTACAAAATATAAAATAAATAAGTTTGTTTACATTAAACTAAAAAGTTTTCATACAAACAAAACCAATGGTACTAAAATTAGAAGGGAAGTAACAATTTGGGAAAACATCTTTATAATAAAAACAAAACTCTGTCAAAGGTCTAATTGCTCAAATGTATGAGGAGCTAAATAAATTGTACAAAAAATCTAGCCATTTCCCAAGTGATAAATGGGAAAGAGACATGAATAGGCAATTTTCAGACAAAGAAGTCAAAACTATCACCAAACACAAGAAAAAGTGCTCTAAACCTCTTATCATTAGAAAAATGCAAATCTAAACAACTCTGAAGTACCACCTCAAATTTGCATATCAGCTAACATGACAGCAAAGGAAAATGGTGAATTTTGGAGAGGATATGACAAAATTGGGACATTAATGCATTGTTGGTGGAGTTGTGAATTGATCCAACCATTTTGGATGGCAATTTTGAACTATGCTCTAAAGGCTTTAAAAGAATATCGTCCTTTTGATTCAGCCATAGCACTGCTTGGTTTATACCTCAAAGAGATTATAAGGAAAAAGACTTGTATAAAAATATTCATAGCAGAGCTCTTTGTGGTGGTAAAAAATTGGAAAATGAGGGAATGTTCTTTGATTGGGGAATGGCTGAACAAAGGGTGGTATCTGTTGGTGATGGAAAACTATTTTGCTCAAAAGAATAATTAACTGGAGGAATTCCATGTGAACTGGAATGAACTCCTGGAACTGATGCAGAGTGAAAGAAGCAGATCCAGGTGAACATTGTACACAGAAACTGATGAACTGTGGTACAATCAAACATAACAGACTTCCCTACTAGAAGCAATGCAAGGATCCAGAGCAAGGCTGAGGGACTTATGTGAAAGAAAACTAGCCACATTCAGAGGAAGAACTGTGGGAGTTGAAACACAATACAAATACTATTGCTTGAACACATGGGCTGATGGGGATATTATTGGGGATGTAGAAGCTAAATGATAACTCTAGTCCAAGTATCAATAATATGGAATTAGGTCTTAATCAATGATACATGTAAAATGCAGTGGAATTGTTTGTTGGCTAAGGGGGTTTAGGGAGGTATGGGGGAGAGGGAAAGAACATGAAACATATAACTATGGGAAAATATTCAAAATAAAAAAATAAATGAAATATGGTAAATATACAAACAAAAAAGTAGTTTGTAATCTAATGAAAGTAGACAAAAAGTTGAAGGAAGATAATCAATACAGGCATCATGGAGAAATTCAAAAGATTTAGCCAAGTGGGAAAGAAAGAGGTAGTTTTCCTGGACACTGTTTTTAAATGAATGTTTTGGGAGTAGTTCTTATTTTCACCCTCTAACCAGAGGGTACTAAGGGTATTGACAAAGCATGAGTATTAAGACTGATTCACATTTTGAGAATGGAGAGATTCCTAATGAAGAGGTCATTGGGAACATGATGAAAGATGCCAAAGGACTCCAGCCAGTTGGTGAAAAATGTAATACTTGAGCTGATATCTTATGGTATCAAAGAACTTCATAAATGGAAGGGACTTCAGAAGTCATCCAATTTAAAAATATCTTTATAGTATCAGTGACAAATGGTCTGCCAGACTACAGTTGAAAGTATATGGGGGAGGGGGAGTAGAGCTAAGATGGTGGAGTAGAAGCAGGGATATTGGGATGTCTCTGAAAATTCTGCCCAACCAACCTTAAAATAAAGCTTCAAAATGAATACAAGAGTCACAGAACCAGCAAAAGGATGGCATGAGCAGTTTATTTGCAGAAGACAATTTGGAAGGTAGGGGGAAAAGGTCTGTTTCACTGGCATCCGAGAAAACCATAGTCCACAAGAATGAAACCACAGCACAGTCTAATATTAAGCCCCTAATGCCACACAATTGAAAATTCTGTACCTGGGTCCAAGCCAACAGTGAAACACTGTGACCCTGTGTAAGCCAAAAGCATAAGACTCCCATTCCCATTTCCCAATGTTCTCAGCCCCAACCATCCCTGAGGGAAAATGAATCAGGAGGAGAAGAGCCTTTAGATCACAGGCCATCCTACCACTCTGGAAGACCTGAAACTTAGAGATATTCAGCATAGATTTGAGGGTAGGAGCAATAAGATACTATATTTCAAGAAAGTATCCCATCTGCCCCCCTGGGAATAGACTCTACCTATAAGATAAAAACATGTTTCCTTCTATTTTTTCCCTTTCATTGATTTTGTTTTATTATTTCTTGATGTCTCATGAAATTATTAACTTCTTCTTACCCAGTTCTAGTCCTTAAAGACTGATTTTCATCCATGATCTTTTGATTCTCCTTTTTGATTTGGTCTATTCTGATTTTTATGGTATTCTTTTCATCATTGGAGTTCTTTGCTTGTTTTTCCAGCAGGTCAGTTCTGATTTTTAACCTGCTAGCTACTTCATTTGATTTTTGTGTCCTCTTTCCATTTGGGCAATTTTGTCTTTTAAGTTATTATTTTCTTTTTGTATTATTTTCATTTCTTTATCCCACTAATATCTTTCTATTTTTCTTCTATATGTCTTGCTTGTTTCTTGAACTCCTTTTTGAGTTCCTCCATAACTTGTGACCAGTTTAATTTTTTTAAGAGTTTGCCTGTGTTTGTTTCTCACTATCTCTGCTGCTTGTTTCTCACTGTCTCCTGTTGCTTCTGGTTGTTTTTTTTTCCTCTATGTAGAAATTTTCCAGGGTCAAGAGCTTTTTTGCTGTTGTTTACTCATTTTCCTGCTGGAAGACTGGGAGTCCTGCATATTGCTGGTTATTTCCATCTTAGTTTCTTTTTTGTAGGACTTTGCTTGGGGCTATCTTCCCTTCCCTGTCAGAGGCCTATAGAGTTCTGACCCTCCCCTACAGAACCTTGGATTTTCAGAGGTAGGTCTTCAGTATTGTTTTTGTTTGTTTGTTTGTTTGTTTTGTATGAGCAGTAGGCTTCAAAGTGTTTTGCCCTGAGGCTATCTTCCCCTGCTGTTGTTGCTGCTGGTGCTGCTTCTCTCACCTAATGCCTTGTGAGGCCAGTGTTCTGAAGCTCTGAACTCAACCTGTAGGGTCTGAGATTTCCAGGGATAGATTTGCAGTGTAGCATGATGCACAGTGTTTTGCCCTGAGCTTATCTTCCCTGCCCCTGCTATTATTGCTGCTGCTGCTGTCCTGCTAACCCTGCTGCCTCTGAGTGAGTCTGGTGCTATTAAATTTTGAATCTCAAAGCCAGGGCCTGGAGCCTCCAGGGATAAGTTTGTGGTGCTTTTTCTTTAGGGTAGCCAGCCCCCTAGAATTCAGAAATTTCCCTGGTCCTAGCTCTGCCTCTTGTGCTGTAGGTGGTGGGGCGGGGTGGTCAAATTACACTTTTTCTTGTGTAGTTTTGCCCCCTTAACACAGGGAAATCTCACACTAACACACTAACTACATTTCATGCTGTGTCCATGGGAAGAGTCCTTTTACTTGAACTGCTTTGACCTCTTTCCTTTTGAGATACTTTTTAATGATTGATTTGGAAGGAAATTCAGAGCAGCTTTATGATTTTCCTGATACTACACTGTCATCTTGGTGCCACCCCCTGGTATAAGTTTTTGATGAAATATTATTGCACTATAGGAATTGTCTCAGAAAAATCTGGAAAAACCGACATGAACTGATGCAAAGTGAAGGGAGAAAAATCAGGAGAACATTGTACACAAATAACAGCTATATTTTATAACTGTGAGATATAAATATTCTAAGTAATACAATGATCCAAGATATTTCTGAAAGACTTATAACCAAGAATGCACCCAGAGAAAGAATTGAAGAAATCTGAATACAAATTGAAGAATACTTTTCATTTTATCTGTGTATTTTTTATTTTTTGATTTTAGTATTATATGAGTATTCTCTCACAACAAGATCAATATGGAAATATATTTTGTAAGATCATACATATATAACCCATACTATCTCGGGGAGATGGGAAGGAAAGCAGGGAGGGAAACAATTTAAATATTGTAATTTCCAAAAACATACATAAAATATTTTTGTTATAACATATATTTGGGAAAATAAAAATTATATTTTTTTAAAAAAGAAAATGTATAGGGAAGTAGAATTCATTAGCTTCTGAGGAATGAACACTTATATTGGAAAAAGTTTCATTAACTTGAAATTTATTCCTAACATAGTGCCCTGTCCACCATATAGGTTTTTAAGTAAATATTGGGTAAATGGAATCACAGCTAGCTGAACCTTTATACCTTCCACTCACTGCCACTAATTATGATTTTTTGGAGACAAAAGAAGTCTAATCATTTGTCAATATGATGATATTTAAAATGCTTAAAGATAGCAGTGTTCTCTGTGCCCCTCAATAATTCTTCTTTAATGTAAATGGCCATAATCTTTTTAATCAGTTCTATCAAACTATATTCCTCAACTCTCACCATTCAGGCAACCCTCCTATGGATGTGATTCAAGTTAGCAATTCTCTTCATTGAAAGTAGAACCTAAAACTGAATATGGTGATCTGAATGTGGTCATAAAAGGGGGGAGGGGACTCCAGGCAAATAAAAACTTCTTTAAAAGTCATTAGAACTACTTCATTTGTTATCCTTTATCACCAGTATTTTATTACAGTACTTTGCACATAGTAGAGATTTAATAAATGTTTGTTAAATTGAATTAAATATAAGCAGTTGATCTCTGAGAGACCATTGAGAGTATTTTCCTCTTTCTTCAGCTTCCATTCCAACACTTCTTTCACCATATTATTTTGTTTCTCTATGGAAAGAATAATATACCTGAATAGAACAATGAATTCAGGGAGCTGCTAACATATATATGATTACACAATTTCTATATTGTAAGGAACATGAGATAGCATAGTTCAGAGGCAGTACAATAGGGACAAAAGGATAAATGATTTTGAACCAAAAGACTTAGGTTCTAATCTTGGGTTCTGCCATAAATCTATGATGCCATTATCTCTAAACAGGAAACTCCTTAGCTATAGTTAGGAATATTTCAGGAGCTTCCTAAGCATCTCAATTGCCTCAGTAGCCTCTTTGATTCAGCCTAAACTCATCAATCTGAAGTTCAATGTCTTCTTCTTTATTTTTCAGTATTATCTACAATTTTGTTGTGCTTATCCTGAAATTATCCCTGGTATAATAGTTCATTCTTTCATTTGTTTGCACTGTGTTTTTGCACTGGTCATTTTCCCATCCTGGAATTTCCTAACCCTTCTTGACCTATATTATCCTCCAAGATCCTATCCTTATCCACTTCTTCTATTAACATTTTCCTGACTACCTTAACCCACAATATTTTCTCCTACCTCTGAACTCAAGAGACCTCATTGTCTTTGATGCTTATTTGGCTCTTGTCATAGTCAAGGTTATTTCTTCCAACTAGTTTTTAATTTATTTTAACTTATAACTGCTCCTTATTCACAAATGGCTACCACTCATGAGTACCTCATTTCACTTTTTTGATATGGGAACTTTTCCCTTTTGTTATTCTTGCCATTGCTGAAGACACTCAGATTTCCTTCTGATTTGTCCATTGCTGAGGAGTTGTGGGAGAATATATTTGCTCCCTATGTTTTCCTACAACCTTGAACCTTAGATGTTCTGTTCCTATTGCTATGGCCTAGAGAAGTCAAGGTGGATTATAAGAAGGAATATTTTGGATCCTTCTGCTATGCCTGTACTGATGGTGTAAATATATTCATAGAGCTCCAAATTGGAATTGTTATAAGTTTTCATGTGGGAAAATATTGTAGATTATGGTAAATTCTACAGTATCATTAGAATAACATTCAATTATATTATGAGTTGACCTTAAAAATGAAGGGGTGCAACTAAATCATATTTAAGATTTTATAAGATTATAAGTTTTATAAGTTTATAAGTTTTATTCCTATTTCATTCACTTTTGTGAACTTTCCTAGGAGGAATATCTCATTTTTATCATTGTCTATAAAAATGACTCACAAATAAAATTTTAAAATACAATCCATTTTTAAAGTAGGGAGCATCATTATTTATATCTTCTGCTGAACAATGAAAGTGCTAGTCACTTTATAAATATTGATTAATTCAGACTATTAAAAGCTAAGGAAATTGA
This sequence comes from Gracilinanus agilis, assembly GCF_016433145.1. Classification (NCBI taxonomy): domain Eukaryota; kingdom Metazoa; phylum Chordata; class Mammalia; order Didelphimorphia; family Didelphidae; genus Gracilinanus; species Gracilinanus agilis. Next base: position 167,256,245 of record NC_058134.1, read on the forward strand.
CCATTCTGCTGCCCCCCTCTAAAAAAATAGCTTGAAAGACAAAAGATGCCATGGCCAGGAGCAATTGTTTTGGAAATGATCATGGGCTGTGGTCTGTCTGGAAACATTTATTTACCCTGAAAATTCATATTTTAATATATGCATCTAATTACATTATCTTTTATTGTTTTGTGAATGTGTATGTTCTCTCTTATAAATAAACTCTAAAAATGATTTCATATTGTCTAGCTCATGTGGAGATGGGTGATTTGAAAATTGGTTTTAAGAACAGATATTCAAAAGTTGGAAGCAATATAAGAAAGAGGTGATTTTAATTAGAGCCCAGCATAGGTTGATGAAGTCTGGGGCTGGATAATAAAATATTTAGAGTCTAAGGTTCAATTTTTAAGGAAATTTTTTAAGTAACAAAAGACCAAAGCATTAACAACAGAAAATAAGGTCATTTACTCTGGATTAAAGATGAGGAGAAAATTTCTTATGGACAATTGACCCTAGAGAAGTTAAATGGCAGGTCTAAGGATTTTTAAAAATTAGATCAATTTAAAAAAAATTTCTATTCACCATGTTTAATTTCTTGGATTTAGTCACTTAAGTCTGAGAAGTCAAAACCACCTCAAAGTCAGATATTTCCCAGGTCAATATATTCCCTGCTGACACCTTCCTGACAGAACAACCCCTCACCTCCAACCAATTTAAGATTTCCACACTCTGAGAAATTTTTTTGTTTTGATTTTCTCTAACTTGTCCATTATCCTTATCAATGTAACCTTGAGTCAGTTATTTAGAAGGAAATAAAAAATACATAATAGCTGAAGATCATTTGTCACCATGAGCCTCACATAGGAAATTAGTCATTCAGTGAAAAGCTGTTACATATAAAATCAGGACAGATTTACTACAAACTTACAAATTTTTTTTATCACTGACAAAAAAAACTCTTCTGATGGTCTTTAAGATTCCCTGCAGGAAATCAAGAAATATGACTATAACATGAAGGAATGGTAACCCACTTTATTTGCACTCTGAAGACTTCAGTGTAAGTTCCAATTTTGTCACCAGCTTTGTGATTTGGGATAGGTCATCTCACCTCTTCAGTGGGCCTTATTTCTTTATAGAAATAATAGATTATAGTGGATAGAAGGAAGAATTGGCTTTTTGAAGACCTGCAGTTATACTCTGCCTGATACTGACTATCTCTATGGTCTTTGGCAAAAAAGTGAAACTTTATGAAGCACTATTTTCCTTATTTATAAAATGATTATAATTATACTTGTAGTCTCTACCATAAAGATTTGATATTAAACTCAAATGAGACACAAAAATAGAGAAATTAATTAATGATCTCATTGAATTTGATATTACTTCCAACCATATGAAACAAAATCCAAACCTGTGCTACATTTGATTATGTCTTTATCTGAATTTGCCTCAAAGATATGCCAAATATACTGAGGATATATCCTCAATTTCTTTTGAGAAAGGGAGGATACTTAGTATATATTACTTTGCACATTTTGTAGGTACTTAATAAATGCTGACCAATTGATTGATATTGGCTGTTCCCTTCATTTTACCATGAGACCAGTCCATTTAGCTTTTCAGTTATTCAATTTTTGAATGGCCTGTTTTACTCTAGTGTTTTTCTTGATGGTTCATTATTTGTTATTTTTATCAAATAAGAATTAAAGCTGCATATGAATATAACCTATTTTAAGGTTAGCTAACTTTTTCAGGTTTATTTTTCCATATTACATAAAAATACAATTTTCAATATTCATTTTCTGAAATTTTGCAATCCATGTCCTGTCCCACACTCCCACCTCTCTCCCTTCCTCAAGATGGCAGTTAACATGATATAGATTATACATATGTTATACAATATATATTTCCATGTTCATCATGTTGTGAAAAAAGACATATATTGATTTCACTAGAGAAAAATTCATGGAGAAATATAATGAATAATAGCATGCATTCAGACTCTGTCAGGAGTTGTTTAGTGTCTTTGCATTTTTGATAAAAGTTGTCATTCACAGTTGATTGTCCTACTTCAGTGATGGGCAAACTTTTTAGAGGGGCCAAAGGAAAGGAAATGCTCATCTGTAAGTCTGTTTCTAAGGCAACTCTTTTGAAGTTTCATTGTATTGTATCCTACTCATTGTATTTGTAAGATTAGGAATAATGTAGCACTACCAGATAGAACATTTCAGGGGGCTGCATCTGGTCCACAGGCTGTAGTTTTCCCATCACTGTCCTACTTTATTGCTGTTACTAAGTACAACATGTTCTTAATTCTGCAAATCTGTTGTATTTGGGAAGCTCTATAAGATGACAGTGGTCTGTAGCAATCAAGTCTCTCTAATCCTTTGGTCTATGGAAGGACACACACACACACAAACAGGCTTGCCTGGAAGGGAGGGACAGGATCTAGTCAAAGTGCTCCTTCACTTCCCCCCTCCCACTATGCAGTTGGAAAGTCAGTTACAGTATGAGTATGGTGGATAGACTTGTTAACTCCTAAGCCAAGACAGTAAGTTAGGAAAGGCTAAACTCCTAAAGATGATAACTTTCTCTAAATTATTTCCCCACAGGAATGTATTGGAGAAGCTTGATGTCTTAGAAGCTCACAGGCACAGAGGTTAGGATTTACTATAGCACCACTAGTAAGAGAAACTTGACTTATGGAAGTTGTGAGTATATCCCCCAAATATATATCTAGGCACTGCTTCCAGTTGGTAAAAGGTTTAATTATAGTTGGGAATGGGAAGGATGGGAGATGGTTAAATATTGATAAAATCAGGGAAACCCTTAAACAGTTATGTCAAAATAGCCCCTCCCCCCAAGGGGGGTAATGTATTTTGAATGGCTGATCTGCTCTCTAACCCTATAAATATTCTTCTTCTATATCAAGATAACTAAACTAAGGTAGACTGTGATGTTGTTGACTGTCTAACCAAAGTAAAGCAGCTTGGCAGTAGGAACTAAATGGCTCTGCTGAGATTCAAGACCCAAGCCCCCAAGATCAACCCAGGTCTCAAGACCCAGCAAGCCGGGCGACCTTCCTTCTTATCCTAGAGCTCCAACTGCCTTTAACTGTCCCCTCTATTAGAGTTCTGGGGGCCCTATGGAATTCTGTGCTGCAGCCTGAACCCCCCTCTGCAGCTTGAACCCCTCTCTGCAATATGAATCTCACAAATTTTTTCCTAGTTTTTTTTATCATCTTTCAAAATTTCCTATGAAGCAATAGTATTCCATTCCAATTATATGCCACAGTATTTTTAGCCATTTACCTTTCCTGGACATCCCTTCAGTTTCCAGTTCTTTGCCACCATGAAAAGAGTTGCTATCAATATTTTTGTACCAGTAGGTCCTTTCCCGCGCTATCTTTGATATCTTTAGGACAGAGACATAATAGTAGTATTTATGAGTAAAAGGACATGCAGTGTTTGATGGGCCTTTGGGCAGGGTTCCAAATTGCTCACCAGAATAATTGTTTTAATCAACTCTTCTTTCTAAAGTGTATTAGTGTCATGGTTTTTACACATGCCCTCCAACACTTATCATTTTCATTTTTGATCATATAAGCCAGTCTTATAGGTGTTAGGTGGTACCTCAGAGTCTAATGTGCATTTCTCTAATTAAGAGTGATTTGAGGACTTCCGGTTAAGATGGCAGCAGAGTAAGGAGCAACTGCTCGATCTCTCCTGACTGAAGCATACAGGACTCCTCAAGGGGAGATAAAAACGAGTCCAGAAGAACGAAGGAAACACACAACAGGGCACAGCATTGAAGGTACGCAGAATCAGGGCATTTCCACGCTATAAAGGGGTGAAACAGCTCTCACTAAAACGCGAGAGGAAGAAGCCCCTCCCCCAACCCCCAAAGGGCACACCTCACACAATGCCAACGCACAAGTGTGAAAACAGGACTGGGGCAACCAGATAATCACTGGCAACCCCAGGGCTTGTACCTGTGTGCTGCAAGAAGAGGGACCCCAAGTGGCTGGGGGCACACAGGGACTTTCCCTGAGCATCCACATGGGTGAAGGCACCACCTCGGGCCTCTAAAACATGGCCTTTCCCAAGTGCTGAAGGCATTGCCTCAGGTGCGAATAAAGATCTCCAGCCCACCAACTTTCACTACCTTCTGCAGGGGTGAAGGCAGTGCCCTAAGAGCATCTGCGCAGGCAAAGGCAGTGCCCTAGGATTGAATAAAGATCTCCAGCCCAGGCTTGGACCTCCAGTGAGGACCTGGTGCGGACTGGAGCACAGCTGTGGAAGCAGCCCCAAAGACTGTTGAAGGAACCTTGGGCAGAGGGGCAGACCTGGAACTACCAGGAGGCCTGACCCCGAGGA
>NC_058134.1:167260900-167271407 GCF_016433145.1 Gracilinanus agilis
CCAGGGCCTGATGGATTCACAAGTGAATTCTATCAGACATTCAAAGAGCAACTAATCCCAATACTATACAAATTATTTGATATGATAAGCAAAGAAGGAGTCCTACCAAATTCATTTCATGACACAAATATGGTACTGATTCCAAAGCCAGGTAGACCAAAAACAGAGAAAGAAAACTCTAGACCAATCTCCCTAATGAACATAGATGCAAAAATCTTAAATAGAATACTAGCAAAGAGACTCCAGCAAGTAATTAAGAAAATCATCCACCATGATCAGGTGGGATTTATACCAGGAATGCAAAGATGGTTCAACATTAGGAAAACCATCCACATAATGGACCATATCAACAGTCTAACTAACAAAAATCACATGATTATCTCAATAGATGCTGAAAAAGCCTTTGACAAAATACAGCATCCATTCCTATTGAAAACATTGAAAAGTATAGGAATAGAAGGACCCTTCCTAAAAATAATAAACAATATATACCTAAAACCATCAACAAGCATTATATGCAATGGGGATAAATTAGAAGCCTTCCCAATAAGATCAGGAGTGAAACAAGGATGCCCATTATCACCTCTATTATTCAACATAGTACTAGAAACACTAGCAATAGCAATTAGAGAAGAAAAAGAAATTGAAGGTATCAAAATAGGCAAGGAGGAGACTAAGCTATCACTCTTTGCAGATGATATGATGGTCTACTTAAAAAATCCTAGAGAATCAACTAAGAAGCTTGTAGAAATAATCCACAACTTTAGCAAAGTTGCAGGATACAAAATAAATGCACATAAATCATCAGCATTTCTATACATTTCCAACACATCACAACAGCAAGAGGTAGAAAGAGAAACACCATTTAAAATCACCCTAGACAATATAAAATACTTAGGAATCTATCTACCAAAACAAACACAGGAATTATATGAAAACAACTACAAAACACTTTCCAAAGAAATAAAACTAGATCTAAACAATTGGAAAACCATTAATTGCTCCTGGGTAGGATGAGCTAAAATAATAAAAATGACCATTCTACCCAAATTAATTTACCTATTTAGCGCCATACCTATCAAACTACCAAAAAACTTCTTTAATGAATTAGGAAAAACTATAACAAATTTCATTTGGAATAACAAAAGATCAAGAATATCAAGGGAAATAATGAAAAAAAATACTGTGAAAGAAGGGAGCCTAGCAGTACCAGATATTAAACTATACTATAAAGCAGCAGTCATCAACACAATATGGTACTGGCTAAGAGACTGAAGGGAGCTTCAGCTGAATAGACTTGGGGTAAATGACGTCAGCAAGACAGTGTATGATAAACTCAAAGAACAGAACTTTTGGGACATGAATCCACTATTTGACAAAAACTGCAGTGAAATTTGGACAACAATATGGGAGAGATTAGGTTTAGATCAACATCTCACACCCTACACCAAGATAAATTCAAAATGGGTGAATGACTTGAATATAAAGAGGGAAACTATAAATAAGTTAAGTGAACACAGAATAGTATACTTGTCAGATCTCTGGGAAAGGAAAGATTTTAAAACCAAGCAAGAGTCAGAGAAAATTACAAAATGTAAATTTAATGGTTTTGATTATATTAAGCTAAAAAGCATTTGTACAAACAAAAACAATGTAGTCAAAATCAGAAGGGAAACAACAAATTGGGAAAAAATCTTTATAACGAAAAACTCTGACAGGGGTCTAATCACTCAAATATAAGAGGAGTTTAAGCAATTGTATAAAAAAATCAAGCCATTCCCCAATTGATAAATGGGCAAGAGACATGAATAGGCAATTTTCAGGTAAAGAAATCAAAAGTATCAATAAGCACATGAGAACGTGTTCTAAATCTCTAATAATTAGAGAAATGCAAATCAAAACAACTCTGAGGTATCACCTCACACCTAGCAGATTGGCTAAAATGAAAGAAGGGGGGAGTAATGAATGTTGGAGGGGATGTGGCAAAATCGGGACATTAATGCATTGCTGGTGGAGTTGTTAAATGATCCAATAATTCTGGCTGGCAATTTGGAACTATGCCCAAAGGGCTATAAAAGACTGCCTGCCCTTTGATCCAGCCATAGCATTGCTGGGTTTGTACCCCAAAGAGTTCATAGATAAACAGACTTGTACGAAAGTATTTATAGCTGCACATTTTGTAGTGGCAAAACCCTGGAAAATGAGGGTATGTCCTTCAATTGGGGAATGGCTGAACAAATTGTGGTATATGCGGGTGATGGAATACTATTGTGCTAAAAGGAATATTAAACTGGAGGAATTCCATGCAAATTGGAGAGACCTCCAGGAAGTGATGCAGATTGAAAGGAGCAGAGCCAGAAGAACATTGTACACAGAGACTGATATACTTTGGTAAAATCAAATGTAATGGGCTCCTGTACCAGCAGCACTGCAATGACACAAGACAGCTCTGAGGGATTATGGTAAAGATGCTACCCACATTCAGAGGAAGGACTGCTGGAGAGGAAACATATAAGATAAACAATTGCTTGAATGCATGGGCTGAGGCGGACATGAATGGGAAATAGACCCTGAACAAGGACACATGTTACAACTAGTGGAAATGTGCGTTGGCCATGGGTGGGGGATGGGGGAGTGAAGGGGAAAGTAGGGGCATAAAGTATGTAAACAGGTTAAAAACGAATATTAATAAATGTCTAATAAAAAAGAGTGATTTGAAACATTTTTTCATGTGATTAAACTTAGTTTTAATTTCTTCATCTTAGCCTGCCTAGTCATAAACTCGACCATTTGTCAATTAAGGAATATTTTGTATTCTTATAAATTTGTTTTCTATATATTTATTCTCTATGTTTTCAATAAATGAGACCTTTGTCAGAGACACTTCTATAAAAATTTCCCCACTTTATTAATTCCTTTTTATTCTTGGCTATATTGATTTTGTTTGTGTAAAATCTTTTTTTTTTAATTTAAGGTAGTCAAAGTTAGCTATTTTATATCAAATAATGTTCTCTATGTCTTTTTTGGATATAAATGCTATTTCATTCTCTAAATAAACTATTCTATTATCTATGATCCTCTGATTTGATTCTGGTTTCATTCTTTATTTCTATGTCATATATTCATTTTGTCTTTACCTTGGTATATGGTGTGACATGTTGGTCTGGGCCTAGTTTCTGCCATTCTGTTTTCCAGTTTGCTCAGAAGATTTTTGAATAATGAGTTCTTCTTTCAAAAACTTAGATCTTTGGGTTTGTTAAATACAGGATTATTATGATCATTTACCAGTGAGTGTTGAGAGCCTAACTTACTCCAGTATTCTATTTCTTAGCCAATACCATTTTATTATGGTTGCTGCTGTATAAAATAGTTCAAGATCTAGTACAGCTAAGTCATCTTTCTTAACATTTTTTTCATTAATTTCCTTGATGTTCTTGACCTTTTGTTTTTTCAGATTAATTTTATTTTTTCCAATTCTCTGAAATAATTTTGTATGGTTTAGTTAATATGACATTGGATAAGTAAGTTAATTTAGGTAGATTTGTTTGTTTAGCCTATGAATGAGCAATTAATATTTTTCCAATTATTTAAATCTGATTTAATTTATATGAAGTATTTTGTAGTTGCTATCAATGTGTTCTTAGGTTTGTCTTGGCAGGAGAATAATTAACTTTTGAATGAGGGAATAAATTTTTGAGAGAGAACAACAGTGGTCTACCTTCTTCACTCCTAACTATTTTTTTTCAGTTTTCACCCTGAAATCTTCCATGGCATCTGGGATGTCTTTATGCTGTAATATCCATTTGTTCTACCACCTTTCTTTTTTTGTTAAGTTTCTCACCAGGACTTCATTTGGGGGAGAGGTCTGGAATGATTGATTTTTATTCTTCTTTTGAATATGCTTCAATCTTTAGCACTTCAGTACCAGGCTCCATGCCAGATACATTCATACCATCCATCTTTCCCTCTTATATGCTGTCTGTAAGTTCTTTGAAAGCAGAGATCGCCTTTCTTTTTGCTTATATTTGTATCCCAAGAGTAAATCTTTAATAAGGAAGTCTTATGTAAATAAAACATAAATATTTAATACTTGTTGCAATGTCTTGCTTTAATAATCTCTTATCTCAAACTGAATTCTCAAATCCTATGATTTAATAATAAAGTTAATCAATACATAAACATGAAGTAGTATTAGTAACCAAGGATGAGTCAAGAACTAGGGAGGATATAAAACCTGGCATACTGGTGGAATTTATGATTGGAAACATCAGTCAATAATCACTGACTAAATATTACTAAAGGACCTAGAACTGTGCTAAGCAGTGGGCACTCTGCCTTTTATATACCTCTGTGGCAAAATCCACAAATGAATTGAGGTCATGTAGAAGACCACTATAGACTGAAATATTATTTATTGTCATGGTGATCAGATGATGGAAGAGACTAAAGAAAGAATCTATTCAAGAATCCAGAAGATCAAGATAAAAGCTACACATTTAGAAGTGGCATTTTATAGTTTTCTTATCAGTGTTAAACTGACCGAAATACAAAGTTTTAAAGCTTCAAAAATCTCTGAGATTTTATTGATATGTATATTATGACTAAAAATTCATCACTCTAAGGCCAACTTAGAACTTAATTTGATTCATAGACAATAGATATAAAATATATGTGTTTGTAGCAGACAAAACCCCAGCAACATACTTTAGGTTTAATATTGGGGTAAGACACTTGCAGATTGCTGGAAATATAACAAGAAGTGGTGTACTTTGCCATAATACAGAATGGATAAATAACAAGCATAGAGAGGTATTTAGTTTCTCTTGACTCTTTCTGTCCTAAACTACACATTAAAATGAATCTGGTCAGCAGGGCAAGATATTGGACGACTAGCTGACTTACTTGTCTCAGCAATAAGGAAAATAGTGAAATCCAAATGTTTCATTGAACTGATAAATTAATGAAATTCAATTCCCACAGGCCTTTGGTAAGAGACTTTTTTATTGATAGACATCAACATTCTGTATCTACATGATGGTGGGGTGGTATTGGTAAGAGCAAAAAAGAGAAGAGCTCTGGTCTTTTCAGATCATCTTTAACTTTTTTGGCTCTATAATTGCATTAGGTACCTTTGGTTTCAACTTTCATAGAGAAGGAGAATGATACCAACTCCATGTCAGGTTGATGAAAGGAAAATAAGTCTTTTAGAAGAAGCCAATATGAATAAAGCTGGAAATCCATATTACATCCCTATTCCCAGATTGCTATCTCAGAAACTTTGGGGAATTTGCCCTTCACTGAGTAGGATCTGGGACTCTCTCTTGGCTGAATTATCTTGCTCACAATGAAAGAATTTCTTCATTCTGTATTGTCTAATCTGTATTCTCCTATGTATACTTTTTTTGATTTTTGTTTTGATATCAACTTGGATAAATAGGTTTCTTCTCTATACGTCATATATGTTCATTGTAGAATTGCTTTTTGATGCAAAAAGAAACAAACCTTAGATTAAGAACTTGGGGCCTGTCTTTCCTATTGATAAACAATATAAACAAGTTTATCGTGAACCTGAAAACCATATCCACTTGACTAATAATGATTAAGGTAATAGATAAATATAATTTTAGCCAAATGCCTCCTCTATCTGAAATAACCAAGGTTCTTCCTCTAACCTATTTCCTCTAATGGAAATAAATAAAGTAATATATGAAAAAAGGAAGGGGCAAAAGTAAATACAAATATTTTTCTAACTCTCTTTGAGCCACATACATACCCAAGCTACATGTGGGGTAAAGCCTTTCGTTACATTAAATCTTTTCCCTAGTAGCCTGGTGTAGACTTTGACTTCAAAGATAAAGAAAAAAGTTTTCATTTATTAAATTGAATTAAATTTTATTCATTAAATTAAGCTTAGCTTTTAATAAACAGTTGAGTGAATTATCTCTGTCAATCTCTATGTGTTTATACATATAAATTCTTTTTTATTTTTATTCAATTTATTGGGGAAAGTGAAAAAGGTACTTTAATGAAATTGAATTTTCCCCTGTCTCTTTATAAGTCTCCCAAAGAAATATTTTTCATTGTTAAAATTTATTTATTGTAATACTCTATTTTTCACAATCAATCTAATGTGGTCACTGCCAAATTATCTTGGATTACTTGGATTCAGCACACAAATTAAATGAAGGGATTTTTAAATATACATATATATTTAAAGGAGTCTCTCAGAGTTCATATTAAAGAAACAATTTTGTTCAGTTTCAATAAGGTCTAAAATAATTAGCACTCTTGCTGGCTCCTGTAGTTTTGTATACTGGTTGACTGCACATACTCCTCAATTTTTGAATGACCTCCCACTGCATTTACTTTGAATGTTATGCTGACAGCTTTAACCAACCATAAAATGCTACAGTCAGAAAGTGTATTGAAACTTTCTGACCATTCTGTGCAGGCATTCAATATTGTCATAAACTATAAGCCCAGTGTTCAACATTTACTCCTCCCCTGCATTGATTCCACAAATACTTTCCAAATGTAATTAAATTACACAGGAAAAACAACAACAACACTTCTGGATTAACAATAATTGAATCCCATTCTCCCCAACAAAGGAAGCTGGAAATTCAAAAGGAAAGAACAAGAGGAGAAATTATCTTGCTGAAGAAATTATACCAAGAAATATGATCTATCCAAACAAAAACAACAAAATCCATGATCCTTAAAGAAGAGAATATCCTCTACTTGCTCATCTGTGCACTATGGGGAAAATATTTAGCAGAAGAGATAGCAGCAATACAAAAAGAGTGAGAAATTTCATTTTGTTTTGCTTCCCAAAGATAGGATGATAAAGATTGCTTGATGCTAGATACCTTTGTGTAGTCTCTATTTTCACATAATAGACAGCCCAATGATATAGCTTATTGACATCTAGCAAACTTTTAAGATATCAAATCTTAAAATATTTTTGCTGGCCCCTGCATTTTAGTGATGCCAATATCAGCGGTTTGGAAGCAAAAGACTCAAATCTTGGCAAGATTGTCCATAATGAATGTAATTTCCACTCTCCTCCTTGAGTTTGTTCACGAATATTTCTCTTATTCTCTCCTTAATCTGCTTAAATCTTGCTATAAGACTCTAAGCTCTACAAATCTTTGATGTTTCTACTAGAAAAATAAAGTAATTATCAATGGCATGGTTATAATTGCAAATGTGTCAGAGATCATTATTAAGGATGACCACAAGTCATCTTAAACTCAGTGGGTCTAAATTTGAATACAATTTTCTCCTTAAATCTTCTCCCATTCCTAAGGTCTTTCTTACTTTCAAGGGCAAGTACATTTTCCCAATAACCCAGGCTAGGAACTGTGTAAATGGAATTAGCTCACCCTTATTCATAGTTAAACCCTAGCCACCAGAGATAATGTCAACCCACCTCCCTTAGTGGGGAGGGGAGACACATGACAATAAGTAACAAATCAAGAACAAAGGACTGCCTTTTGGGCAGTCCAAAACAGTGTTGAGGCTGCCATTTGTCCACTTGAATTAGAGGTGGATCCAGGAAGAGACGGAAGATGCTATCCTTCAAATATGATGGTAACTTCCTGTTGAGGCAGTTTGGTGCTTTGAAATTGGTGTTGAAGGATCTCTACTGAGACCTCAGGAGGCTTCCCTCTGAATTGTCGTGGGTAAGTTAGGCTGACTTCCCTTTGTCTCTCTTGGTGTTCTAGAATCTCTACCCTCAAGGAGGCTTCTTTGCCTCTATAATTGTCAAGGCCTTGCAGCTAGTAGCCTTGTTTAATTAACCTCTAAATCCTCATCCAGGCCTGACCTATGGTCTGGCCAGAGTTTCTCTTTATCCCTATTTCCCTACCTTCAACCTTCCTAATTGTAAATAAATTACCATAAAAGCCATCCTGAAGAGTCTATTTTGATTATGGAATCAAGCTGATTTGATTGATTCCTAGTGGCCACACCTTAAATATATATATTCCCCTTCTTACAGAACCCAGATGTTATCTGTCATCTTTGACTCACCATTGTCTCATTTCATATATCCAATCAGTTGTAAAAGCCTATTATTCCTACCTTTGAAATATTACACAAATTCTCCTTTTCTTCCCTGACACTACCATTATCATGATGCAGGTCCTCATCACCTCATACCAATAATCTGATGGTCTTATTTTCATAATCCACTCCCTAACCCCTTTGCAGACCTCCATCCAAGCCACTATCAAATAGATCTTTCTAAAGCTCAAATCTAAACCCTTCACCATTTTATTCAATCAACCCAAATGACTCCCTATCACTTTCAAGACCAAATATAAAACATTTTGTTTGCCATTCGCAACCCTTCATAAGCTTCCCCTCCTCCAACTTTTCCACTCTTTTTATATCTTGCCCTGCCCTCTTTAATACTTACATACTCTCTCATCATTTATACAAATGCCCTTGCTGTTCCTGAAAGAAGACATTCTTGCTCTAGACTTCAGGCATTTTACTGGCTATTTGACCCCCTTTAGAATTCTCTACCTCTTCATCTCTGCTTCCTAGCTTTTCTGGCTTCCATTAATTGCTGACTAAAATTTTGATTGTTCTTAATCCTAGGGACTTCCCTCTATTGTTCATATCTGATATATATTATATGTATTTTACTTGTCTGTAGTTGTTTTCTTGTTGGTTCTCCCATTATGCTGAGAATGGAAGCCAAGAATACTCCTTAAGGGTGGGGACTGATTTTTTTGCCCTTCTTTGTCCCCCAGTTTTTGCTCAGTGATAGGGACATAGTGTTCAGTTGATGTTCAGTCATTTTTACATTGTTTCTGACTCTTAATGACCTCATTTGGAACTTTCTTGGCAAAGAAAAAGACTTGTTTGTCCTTTCCTTTTTCTAGCTCACTTTACAAATGAGGAGATTGAGACAAACAAGATTAAGTTACTTGTCCAATGTCTCACAGCAAATATGTATCTGAGGCCAGATTTTAAATTAGGAAGATTTCTTGACTCCACATCTGGCACTCTATCTACTGCTCTACTTAGCTGTCCCAGAGACATAGTGGAGTAGAAGCTTAATAAATGCTTACTAACTGATTAACTAAACCAAAGCAGTTACTATTAGTAGGAAAAATGGAAGATGTCCATAAGTGTACATAGACGATGGTGCTAGGGTCATAGAATATCATAAGAGAACATTATCATTGATCCCTCCGTTGCCCTCAAAAGAAGGGCTGGTGGTGATATAGTTCGATTCCCTGGAAATAAAAGCCCTATGTGTGTCTATGGGGAAATCTATGACGTTTGAGAGAAAGGGTTCTTTTCCTCCTACTCCCTTATGCATGTACAGGGAAAAATTTTTTATTCGACAGAAAGAATCATAGAACCAAAGAAGTTCAACATTGGAAGTTATCTAAGGACATCAAACCAGTCTGTCCCTAAAGAAAAATGCATACATTTGGTCAACTGTTTTTTCTTTTCTCCTTTAACCCACTGAGTTAGAAAATACTCAATATCTCCCAAGCCAAAACATTCCACATTTTGAGGGCTCTGTTTCATTCAGAAGTTTCACTTTATGTCAAGATTAAATTTGACTTTTATTACTTTCCTCTGCTGAGTCTAGGTCAATCCTCTCAGGTCGATTTTTAAAGTATATTTCTTCAGCCACATGAAAGCCTTTCATATATTTGAAGCTAGCTGTGTCTCATTTAAGCCTCATATTATTTAGACTAAATATTGCTAATTCTTTCCAATGATCCTTCTCTAGTATGAACTTGATTGTCTTCTTATCCTGGTTATCTGTCTTTGTATGTACTCTCTAGATTATCCAAGTCTTTCCTAAAATGTGTTATCTAAAACACAATATTATACTCCAGAGATGATCTGTCCAGAGAAGTATAAAAAAGGATGATTATTTCCATAGTCAGGGACCCAAAAGGTTTAATAAATCTTAACACTTAAAATGAAATTTTCCTTTGAGCTTAAATTGCCTTAATGGCAATGACAGATATATGGTCCTCTGGAGAAGTAATGGCCAATTGCGTCCAAAGAGGATTTTAAAGGAGGGGTAGGAAGGGAAGGAACATAGGGATCAATGTCTCAAGTGGATATGAGTATGAAGGGGAATGTCCCTAAGCTTTTTTTTCAAACATTTATTAATATTCATTTTTAACATGGTTACATGATTCATGCTCCTCCTTTCCACTTCGCCCCCCCCCCCCCGCACTCCCCTCACCCATGGCCGATGCACATTTCCACTAGTTTTGTCATGTGTCCTTGATCAAGACCAATTTCCAAATTGTTGGTAGTTGCATTGGTGTGGTAGTTTCGAGTCCACACCCTCAATCATGTCCACCCCTACACATGCGTTCAAGCAGTTGTTTTTCTTATATGTTTCCTCTCCTGCAGTCCTTCCTCTGAATGTGGGTAGTGTTCTTTACCATAAATCCCTCAGAATTTTCCTGGGTCATTGTATTGCTTCTGGTACAGAGGTCCATTACATTCAATTTTACCA
>NC_058134.1:167281391-167293810 GCF_016433145.1 Gracilinanus agilis
GAGAGAGAGAGAGAGAGAGAGAGAGAGAGAGAGAGAGAGAGAGAGAAGAATGAGAAGAAGAGAGAGACACAGAGAGAGAAACACTAAAAACATTAATTTAGATGTGCATGGTCAGTACTGTATTGGAACAATAATAAAAGGGAAAGAAGGTTGGGAAAGTCAAAGATAAGAAGTATTCAACAAATTCATGAGACCATCTCCTACAAAACTAAAAGAATGTCCCCTCTCTGAAGTTTAAAGTGGTACACAGGGATTACCCCCATCCTCAGGTAGAAGTGGTGTAAAAAGAGGAGGTATGAGATTCACAAGGGGATAAGGTCAAGAACTTTTGGAATCTTTGAGGGAAATGGATATAAAGTTTCATCCTGGAAGCTACATGAATTTGCAGGTATTTATAACTCCCCTGGAATAAAAAGAACATCACGAAGAAGTTGGTTTATTTAGAAACTGAAGGACCACTTTGGGGACGGAGTGTGATATATATATATATATATATATATATCGGAGAGAAGAAGAATATGTTCGATTATCTTTGGAAAATTGCATAATTGCTTTATTGATGCCAAGTTTCTCCCTGAAACAATTATAGCTAGCATTTATTTATCACATTAATGTAAAACAAATTATTTTAATACAAATGTCATCTCTTTTAAGATAAAAATAATAAAATTGATAATAATAATATTACAATAACAACAGCAACAACAAACCTGAGAAGTCGGGTGATATTATTATCATCTCCATTTTACAAATGAAATTGGTACAGGCAGATTAAATAACTTTTCCAGGGTCACAGAGCTAACAAGAATATAAGGCTGGATACCAACTCAAGTATTCCTGACATTAGGTCTAGAACTCTGTTCAGTGTATCAGATAGGAGTAAAAGATGTCACAGAATAGTTCAGACACTTAATAGACTTGTCTGCCTCTACTCAGTGCTTATATGTGAGAAACTGTGATAAGAGATGGAAATACAAGTTGAAAGAAAGATAATTTTTATCCTCAAGGAGCTAGCCTTCTAATGAATGAAGATAAATAGGGGAAAACTAGAAAGTAGGGGTAGAGGAGAAGGTCCTGGCTCAGGGAATGGTAGAGAAAGTCTTTTAATACAATCTCAGGTAGGTGTCCTCTTCTTTTTCTAAATATATTTTAATTAATTTAATTTGATATAAAAATTTTGAACATTTTTTTAAATTCCAAATTCTCTCCTTCTGTCCCACTTCTCCCCTCTCCTTGAGAAAGCAAGCAATGTGTCATCTGTGAAAAATATGAAATCATGCAAAACATATAAACCAAATTACAAAAGAAAATACAGAGAAATAAGAAAGCATACTTCAATATGAATTTAACGTTTATCAGTCCTCTCTTTGGAGGTGTATAGTTTTTTCATCAAGAATCTAATCATACATTTATTTGAGTCACAGAATCTAATATTCTGTACAAGAGACTTTTGCATGCTTTTAGATCATACCTTACCAAGATTTGTATAACATTTTTCACAAGTGGTCATCGAACTTCTGTTTGATGATCTCCAATAGAAGGAAAATGTTACTTCTCAGGCAATCTTTTCAAAACAATTTTTTTGCCCTTTGCTTTCTTTAGTTCCCATCTACCTCTGCAACTTTAATTTGGTAGTATAACAATTGGCTGATCTATCTTTTAAGACTAAAGCAACAAAGTTCAATTCATCTTCCAAAATGCTCATACAAATACTTAAAGACAATTTTTGTCCCTCTTATATCTTCTCATCTTTCAAGTAGCATCCCTATTCTTTTATGTGACCCTCATTTTCCATTCTATATACTTATTCTTGTTACTCTACTTTATATGCTTTATACTTCCCAACACAAAGAGGACTGAGATTCAGGTGTAGCATCATGAGAGTAGAGCAAATCCATCTTTCCAGTGGAACTATTTCTCCTTGAGGTTTATTGAATTTTCTGTAAAATTTTCATATCCCTTATGCAAGTTGCTAGTAGAATGATGGGAGTTGAAAACAATTTCTTAAACCTCAACAAAAATATAAATTGAGCATGGAGTAATCCCCATTTGTGGAGGAGTGGAATAGAAGAGCATGTTAGCTGGGGAAAAAATACCTTGCCCAAAGGAATTATTTGTTTTTTTTTCTATGCTGTTTAGATGTAACTTTGGAAGTGGAAAACAAAAAAAAAGCTGAAAATCTGTCTAATAGAGCTAATTTGATAAATGACACTGATTTAAGGAGGACATTCTAGTAGCCAAAAACATTTCTAGTATTTCAATGGTTCAAAATAGGTCAGTATGATATAGCAATTGCAAAATCTGTGAAGAAACAGGAAGCAACAGCTTCTCAGGCAGAAAGGAACAGAAACAGCTTGGAGCAGTTTTTTGCTGGAAGATATAGATATAAGAGGTGATCTGGTTATAAGAAGTGCTTTAGCTGGGATTCAGGCTAAAAAGAGTTGGTTCCTGGGAAAGCATCTGGGATCAATATTGTGAGTGCTCATATTCTGTTGTATATGATCGAATCTCCTCTTTTGACCTATTTTATTTTTGTGCCTTAATTAAAAGCTTTGCTATATGACATGGGGATTCTAATAGGTTGATAGAGTGTGTACACAAAGAGAATGCAATTTGGATTTAAAAAATATATATTTTTAAGTATTTTTCCAAGGTTATATGATTCATGTTCTCTCCCTCTCCTCTTCCCTCTCCCATTCTAGACCTTAGAAGAAATTCTACTGGGTTATACATATATTATGACTTCATAATTATTTCTATATTATTCATTTTTGTAATAGAGTAGCCTTTTAAAACCAAAACCTGAAATCCTATACGTATATATACAAGTGATAAATCATATTTTTCTTCTGCATTGCTGCCCTTCTGACCAGTAGCCCAATTGGAGCACTTCATCCTCCCCCATCTGGGGTAAGGAGGGCTGGGGGAAGGGGGCACATAGCACTTGATCTCTGGGGGAGGTGATAGGTAATGGCACTCAGTCTGGAGGGTGAGGTGGGGGCAGAGCATTCTATCTCTAAAAGATTTGCCATATATATAGACACTGATATAGATATTTTGAGATATAAATTTTCTCTTTAGTACTGCTTGGGCTATATCTCATAGATTTTGATATGTTGTCTCCTCATTTATCATTCTCTTCAATGAAATCAGTAATTGTTTCTTTGATTAGTTTTTTAACCCACCAGTTTTGAAGAATTATTTAGTTTCCAATTATTTTTAAATTTGCCTCTCCATGAACCTTTATTAATTATAATTTTATCACATTTTGATCTGAAAAAGTTGTATTAATTATTTCTGGCTTTCTGCATTTGTTTGAAGTGTTTTTATGCCCTAGTACATGGTCAATCTTTCTATAGGTAACATGTGCTGCTAAAAAGAAGATATATTCCTTTTTATCCCTATCCAATTTTCTCAAGATTTTTATTAACTTTAATTTTTCTAACATTTCATTTACTTCCCTTAATTCTTTCTTATCTATTTTTTGGTTCAATTTGTCTAGTTCTAATAGGGAAAGGTTGAGGTCCCCTACTAGTATGGTTTTACTATTTATTCTCTCCTTAAGTTCCTTTAGTTTTCTCCTTTAAAAAACTGGATGTTCTACCATCTGGTGCTTATATGTTGAGTGCTGATGTTTCTTCATTATTTATACTACCTTTTATTAAGATATAGTCACCTTCGTTATCTCTTTTATTCAAATCTACTTTTACTTTAGTTTAGTTCATGATTGCTACTCCTGCCTTCTTTGTCTTAGTTGAAGCCCAATAGATTCTGCTCTAACCTCTCACCTTTACTCTGTGTGTGTCTATCTGCCTCAAGTGTGTTTCTTTTTTTCATTTTTTTAAAACCCTTGTACTTCGTTGTATTGTCTCATAGGTGGAAGATTGGTAAGGGTGGGCAATGGGGGTCAAGTGACTACCCCAGGGTCACACAGCTGGGAAGTGGCTGAGGCCGGGTTTGAACCTAGGACCTCCTGTCTCTAGGCCTGACTCTCACTCCACTGAGCTACCCAGCTGCCCCAAGTGTGTTTCTTGTAAACAAATATGGTAGGATTCTGGTTTTTAGTCCATTCTGCTATCCTTTCCATTTTATTGAGTTCATTCTATTTATATTCACATTTATAATGACCATCTTTGTATTCCCCTCCATTTTGACATCATCCTTTAATCCTGACCTTTTTCCTTTCATTATTTCCCTCCGCTCTAATGTTTTGCTTTTAGTCACTCTCTCCTTCCCCTTTCCTTGTACTACCCCCCTCCCTATGACCCTGTTTCTTATTCCCCTTCAACTTCTCTAGAGGGTAAGATACAATTTGATACCCCTTGAATCTGGTTGGCTGTTCTTCCCTCTCTGAGCCAATTCCAATGAGACTAAGTTAAGTGGCTGAGCCAGGGTCACATAGCTAATATCTCAATCAGAATTTGAACTTAGGACTTTTTGACTCTAAGTCTTATACTCCATCCTCTATATCATTTAGCTTTCTTCATTAAAATTAATCTATTAATGACTACTCTTTGAATGTGAACATTTAACCAGTTTCAAATCTACCTACCTTTAATATATCTTAACCCACATCACCATTTTTTCACATGAGAATTACATGAAAGATTGTCACTTTACTAAATGCTGAATTGGTCTATTACATTTTCTCAAGCTCTCATTTGAGTTAAATAAAAAGGAAATCAAGTTATAATGTTATTATTTGTCCTTGATGATTCGATGTTTTCTAGTGAACACTGATTCCCTTTCAAAAATAATCTTAAGAACATATTATAAGAATTTTGTACAAAATTTACATCAAGATTATTGGCCTATAATATACACACTTCCACCCTCTTTCTTTTTTAAAAAAAATTGGCATGATATTTTCTTGCTATGTCAGTTTCCACAGAAAGAATGTCAGCATTCGTGTTTGTCAACGTTTTCAGGATGCATAGAAAGTGGTTCATTTTTACTTTAGTGAATTGAATTTATTGAGGACAGTAAAATGTTTCATACTTTTTGCCTTATTTATCTTAAATTTTGAGATATCTAAGCTACCTCATTTGTTCTTTTAGTCTAACATCCAACTTAATAACCATATCTCATAGACTTCAAAGATTTTTAGGATTATGTATTTCTTGTAGGAAATCTTAGAATTCATCATGCAATTCTATCTTAAAGGTCTTTACTATGACTATATCCTCTGATCCCAAAATGACTCCTAGGTATTGAAATTTATTTGTATCCTGCTGGGTGTTTAGCATTGACACTTTAAAAATTATATTTCATGAAAGTAAAATATAATATTCTGAATTATAAGATGAGAGACTCAAAGCTTGGAATTACACTAATCTAGCAATTTAATTTTACTTATATGGAAAAATGTTCTATAGAATTAAAAACAATTACACAAGATTACATTCAGAAATAGATAACATCAAGATTTGTAGCTATACAATGTTATTTAAATATTCCTTGAGTATTTCACATCTGATCCATACTCTGCATACCCTCTTACATTTTAGTTAGTGTGTTCACTTCAGGCTCCCTACCTGCCCCTTCCACATAATCCTCATAAGGCACACACAGAGATGCAAAGAAACACACACACATGCACACACATGCACACACACAAACATAACAGCTATTCAAATCCTCCCTTCACATTCTATGCACACCTTAGTATTCTTTGAATCAATCACTGACAAACGAAAGGGCAAAGTGGTCAGGTAGATAGCTTAATGAAAACAAAGGAAACAAATCATACTTTCCAATGAATTGTTTCCCTTATTTCCTTGATCCAGGAAAATTGCTCTCAGTGATACAACTGCTATGAGAATAAGTGCTTTCCATGCAACGTCACTACATTATCATCTGCAAATCAAAAGCTTGGTAGAGTTTATGGTCTCTCTGGGAATCCTTGACTCCTAGGTCACTGATGACCATCAAATAAAATGTCTTTCAGGATTGCTTTCATTGGGATTTTGGAAAGAAAAAAATACAACTTCAGGGGCTTCTATTTTCATATCCTCATCCACTCCTCTGACTTCTCCATCAGTGATACACAGTAAAGTCCAAAAGCAGAAGCTAAAGGTTGAGATTGCTTTGATAGCTGGTAAAATTGGAGAGAACAGAGTGCTGTTTCAAATTGGAATTGATAACAGAGACAGTTAGGGAAAATATCAAACAGAATTGAAATACCAAGTACATTCAGTCATTTAGATAATAGAACAGATAAGTCAGGAAGAATCAAGATCAAGCAAGACCAACTAGAAGAGAATGCTTGAGGATCTTAAACAAAAGACTTGTGCTGCTTTTCTGATCCACTGTGAGAATTCATAAGCAGTTGATCTTTTATGAGGCATGGATGTCCACCTTGGACTATGCCATAGCAGGGACATGTTAAATATTATATGAGATAAAAATTTGAATCAGAGATTTTCCATAGAGGACTTCACAGAATATTGAAAGAGATAAGATGGGTGCATCTATAAAACTACTATAAACAGTTTAGAAGTATATGAAGGGGGAAAGGAGCAATAATAAAGCAATTATTAAATCAGTCATGATTTCTAATAATGCAACTTTGAATATCCTCCTAATGCTTTTTTAAAGAATAGAGACCCTGTTCTAGAGTCAGGATAATCTGGGTTCAAGTTTTGCCTCTTACATATATAAATAGTATAACTATGGACAAGTCACTTAACCTCTTAAGTTGCAGAGAATGTACTGACCAGCACTGGTAGAAGGTATTTTCTAAACTGTAAGTCCCCTATTTAAAGGAAATCATAAGTCCAATCCCTATATCTCACTGTATTATTGGTGCTTAATATATAATAGGCACTTAATAAATTCATATTGATTTATTCATAGATCACAATCCATCACCTATGATCCTTTGTGTTGAAACAAGGTCTTTGGGTCCCTAGAAGAAAAATATATTATAAATGTGCTTACATAAAAACTAGATGCTTGGCTTAAATCTCTCCTTACTCTTTCATGTTAACATTGGTGGTGAGGGGGGTGGAGAGAAAGTCTGTATTTTCTCTTCTTATTGGACTAACCTATTTTTTGCTAAAAACTACTAAAATAATTGAAGGATTTACCTAAAAGTAATTGTATAACCTCTACTTATATATAATAGCTTTTGCATGGAATCATTGGATCATAGATTTAAACCTGGAAAGGAATAATAGAAGGCAGTGGATCCCATCCACTTCATTTTACAGGTGAATAAACAAAGGCACAATGAATTTAAGTTACTTTCCCAGGGTCACACAGTCAGCAAACATCTTTAGCATTTTGAATAGAAAGAAATTCCTCAAAAAAAGTTTTGGTTCCACAACAAGGTATTATCTTCCATTAAGGTAGCTCATAATCAGAAGAAATCCCAGCTTGTTGATTTATTTTGCCATCTGAATCCAATAGTGGCCTAATAGTCTGTCTACTACAACCAAAATCTAGGGCAAGTCCTTCCACTCATGACTAGAAAATTTTCAAAATTGTATCTTGAAGCCCTAACTTCTCACTCTCTTTTCAACGCTGAATCTTCATGTACATACAGGTCATCTCTACTTGTATATTGCAAAGACTGTTAAAATGTCATGAATTAAAC
Organism: Gracilinanus agilis; assembly: GCF_016433145.1. Classification (NCBI taxonomy): domain Eukaryota; kingdom Metazoa; phylum Chordata; class Mammalia; order Didelphimorphia; family Didelphidae; genus Gracilinanus; species Gracilinanus agilis. The sequence goes on from NC_058134.1 coordinate 167,288,989, forward strand.
CTGAAGTGTTCCTACCTATTCTTTTTCAGTTTTCTAAATTGAGTATCAATATAAAAATTGTCCTTAATCTATAAGCAAAACTCCCAAGTGATGTAGAATAAGATAAAAATGTAATTAAAAATAAGAAAATAATTAAAGTATAATACAATATAGATAATGCTACTGTTTCTATTTAAAATTAATGCCATTGTTGACACTATACTGACCTGAATACTCACATCAAGGAATCATTAAATTCCTTTTTCTCTAAACATCAGATTTAGTTCAGTTTTTTTCTCTACTCCATTTTCCCAATCAAATCCATTCCAAAAGACTTGATGATTCTTTCTCCACAACACCCACAAATTTCATCTTTACTTTCTAGTTTAGCCATTACTTCATGAACAGACCTTTACTATATCATGCTATGATTTGTATGATAATGTCTTCCTTAATCTCCTTGCCTACACTCTCTTTCTATTTCAGAACAACTTTCAGGGAGCTTTTGAAAAAAATGTTCCTCATCCTCATTCTTATAACACCTAACAAGTTGCTCAGTACATAGTAGGTGCTTAATATATTTTGACTTATTAATATGTATATGAATCACATAAAAATCTATTAATTTGGGCCAGAAGTTTTTTTGCAATTGGAGGAAAATAGTCAAGCTTTATTACCCTGAATATAATGCAGATATAATTAAACCAAAGAAAGGCCTGTGGAAAAATATGCCAATATTTTGAAAAAAGGGCCTCATTTAAGATGTATAAGCTTCATTATCTCTTGCATGCTGCATTTTATTGATATGATGCCATAATTGTCTCCCTACCCAGCAGCAAAATATCTATGAGGTAGCACATCACCATGCTCATTTGAGGGGATCTACTGTTAACTTGAGGTAAACAGGGAATTCAGAGAAAACTAGTACTTCTGATGTGAAATTTGGCTGAACCCCTTTCAGGGATGCTTTCCTTCTTTAGATTCCACCTGCCTCTCATTTCTCTCCTGACACCATAGAAGCTATAACATGTATAGTGCCATACCACAGTAAATCATCTCAACAAGCTGACTAAACCAGTTTGTGGACAACCAATAGGCTTTATATTCATCATTGAGTTGTGAAGGGGAGGTGTATACCTTAGGCATATGAAGACTTCCCCCACTGGAAGGGATAGATGAGAACAGTTTGTTTGAATGGCTGTGAAGGTGGTAGAAACAGGTATTTTGGCATACTTAGAGCTCAGTTAGACATTAGAGAAGTCAAGTATCATGAGCCATCTGTATCATGAGCCATCAACAGTCATTTTGACTTTTGTTGTGCCACTGGACTTTGATGACGCTGGAAGAGAGAGTGAGGCCAACAACATTATTCTTCCTTATTTTAATTCAATGCATAAGTCAAAAGATATCACCAGTTATGTCATTTTGGTCCTTTTCAAGTATGAATGACAATCATCAACCAAATAAATGTAAACAGTCAAAATATTTCATGAGATTGTGTCAAAACAAAGTATCATGTCTGTGTAATAAAAAAGCATTGTCTGAAGTTTCAATATCTCAGAATCAGAAACTATATCTTTTAAGTTCTAACTTATAAGGAATAACAGGTGGATATATCATGGATGAATGACATTCACCAACTTCTCTCAGATAGTATTTCAGTTCCAGATATATATTTAGGATATGAAAATAAACAATGGGCTTGCTTCCCACAAAGGACCTTTGCATTTGTAAGCATGGCAAAGAAGAGGAAGACAGTGTTTTCTAATAATTGTTGAAGGGTATGGGGAATGCAGATTCTCTGGTAAATATTCAGCAACACAAAGATCTACAATAGAGTTTGGGATATCTATTGACTGCTCTGAAGAGTTTTCACCTGAGAAATGATGTTGATAAGACTGACATTAATATCACAAGAATAAATGATCTATTATATATGAAAATACTTTAGAAGAACAGAACTGCAGATCAATTTTACCTATAAGGTTTCATTAGAAAATGAAGCATTCTAATTGGAAAACAATATGGGAGAGATTGGGTCTAGATCAACATCACACACCCTGTACTAAGATGAACTCAGAATGGGTGAAAGACTTGAATATAAAGAAGGAAACTACAAGTAAATTACGTGAGCACAGAATAGTATACTTGTCAGATCTCTGTGAAAGGAAAGATTTTAAAACCAAGCAAGATTTAGAGAAAATCACAAAATGTAAGATAAATAAATTTGACTACATTAAACTAAAAAAGTTTTTGTACAAACAAAACCAATGCTACCAAATTAGAAGGGAAGCAACAAATTGGGAAGAAATATTTATAACAAAAAACTCAGAAAAAGGGCTAATTACTCAAATATACAAGGATCTAAATCAATTGTACAGAAAATTAATCCATCCCCTAATCAATAAAAGGGCAAGGGGGCAGCTGGGTAGCTCAGTGAATTGAGAATCATGCCTAGAGATTGGAGGTCCTAAGTTCAAATCTGGCCTCAGACACTTCCCAGCTGTGTGACTCTGGGCAAGTCATTTGACCACCATTGCCCATCCTTATCACTTTTCCACCTAGGAGCCAAAACACAGAAGTTAAGGTCTTAAAAAAAACATAAAAATAAATAAATAAATAGATGAACAAATAAACAAACAAACAAATAAATAAAGGATAATGAGCAAGGGTCATGAATAGTGTGATAATTAGATTAAGTCTACACTGCCCATCTTTAGATTTAATCACCAAAAGTGAGAGCACTTTCCAATTTTGGGAGGTCCTAACCCACATGTGCTAGAGTGAGTAATGAATCAGAAGCACCTCCCCCTACAGTTTCTATGAGAAAGTGTCTGTTGTGATTGGACATGCAGGCTCTCTTTTTTATTAAGAGAAATCTACTTTTTCTGTATCCTACCCATACTCCATTGGGGGAAAAAAGAAAAGAAAAACAAATTACTTGTAACAAAAACATACATACATGCATACATATATGTGAAGAAAGATAGACAGAGAGACAGACTGAGTGTGGTAGAGAGATGGAGAGACAGAAAAAAAATCCCCTCCATTGCAGAATACAAAAATACATATCTCCTGTATTTATAAATAAATCTATCATTGCCTTAATGAATAGCATACTTCATTATCAATCCTCTGAAAACATGAATTGTCAGTGTATTAACTAAAGTCCTTAAACTTTTCAAAATTTGTTGTTTCATAGTGATATTTTTATACAAATTGTTTTCCTGATCATTTCATTCATCATCAGCTTATGAAGATACATCAAAATTGATGTGGAGTGAAGCAGAAGAAAAAAGAGAACAATTTATAGCATAACAACAATATTATAAAATTGATCAATTTTGAGAACCAGTTTAAACTTATGCATTTTCCTTCTAAATTGTTAGCTTTCACTTAACACTCATATCAATGATTCTCTCTGAAGCAGATACTTCTAATAATTCATAATTCTTTGTTTCTCTAACTCTGTAGTTTGTGAAAGTTACTAGTCTGAAATGTTACTTCTTACTAAGTTGTGCATTTTTAAATTCAGTTTCAATATATTGACTGTTTCTTTCCTTTCCTCTTTTCCTTCCTTCTCTTTCAGAAGGCAAAGAAAATAAAACATCTTACAAATATTTGTTGTCATGTAAAACAAATTCCCAAATTAACATTGTTCACAAAAAGGAAGAAAAAAGAAAGACAAGAAAACATATTTCAATCTGTACTCTAAGTCCATTAATTCTGTAACTGCATGTAAATAGAAAATTCCATCATAAGTCCTTTAAAATTGTGGTTGGTCATTTAATTAATTAGTTACTTAGTCTTTCTTTTAAAAAGAAATTTATTTTCCCAATTACATGTAATACTTTTTACATATGTTTTCTGGAGATATAAGATCCAAATAGTCTCCCTTTCTTCATTTTCTCTCCCCTTCTAAAGAGAATCAGCAATTGATCTGGAATATACATATATTATCATGCAAAATAAATTTTCATGTTATTAATTATTATAAGGGAATATTCATATAAAACCAAAACTCCAAAATAAAAACACAAACTTCAGTGAAAAAAAGCAAGCTTTGATTTGCATTCCAAATCCAACAGTTTTTTCTCTGTAGGAACATAGTATTCTTTACCATAATTCTCTAAGAATTATCTAGGTTCATTGTTTTACTGAAATTAAGTTTTTCACAGTTGATCATCTCACAATATGTTTGTTACTGTGTACCAAGTTCTCCTGTTTTCATTTCACTCAGCACGAGTTCATTTACGTCTTTCTGGCTTTTTCTAAAAACATCCTTTTCATCATTTCTTACAGCACAATATTATTCCATCACCATCATAGACTACAAGCTGTTCAGCTGTTCCCCAATGAATGGACATCCCCTCAATTTCCAGTTCTTTGCCATCACATAAAGTACTGCTATAAACATTTTTGTACAAGTAGGCACTTCCCTCGACCCCCTTTTTTTGGGGGGGGGTTCCTTTTATAACATTTATTATATTTATTTTTTTAACATTTATTAATATTCATTTTTAAAATGGTTACATGATTAATGCTCCACCTTTCCCCTTCAACCCCGCCCCGCACCCCCCTCACCAATAGCCGATGTGCATTTACACTAGTTTTGTCATGTGTCCTTGATCAAGACCAATTTCCAAATTGTTGGTAGTTGCATTGGTGTGGTAGTTTCGAGTCCACACCCTCAATCATGTCCACCCCTACACATGCGTTCAAGCAGTTGTTTTTCTTATATGTTTCCTCTCCTGCAGTCCTTCCTCTGAATGTGGGTAGTGTTCTTTACCATAAATCCCTCAGAATTGTCCTGGGTCATTGTATTGCTTCTGGTACAGAGGTC